>NC_053027.1:119656998-119786268 GCF_003073215.2 Triticum urartu
ATCATTAGGAGAATGATGTGATTGACATGACCCATTCCATTAGCTTAGCACCCGATCGTTTAGTATGTTGCTATTGCTTTCTTCATGACTTATACATGTTCCTATGACTATGAGATTATGCAACTCCCGTTTACCGGAGGAACACTTTGTGTGCTACCAAACGTCACAACGTAACTGGGTGATTATAAAGGTGCTCTACAGGTGTCTCCAAAGGTACATGTTGGGTTGACGTATTTCGAGATTAGGATTTGTCACTCCGATTGTCGGAGAGGTATATCTGGGCCCTCTCGGTAATGCACATCACTTAAGCCTTGCAAGCAATGCAACTAATAAGTTAGTTGCAAGATGATGTATTACAGAACGAGTAAAGAGACTTGCCGGTAACGAGATTGAACTAGGTATTGAGATACCGACGATCGAATCTCGGGCAAGTAACATACCGATGATAAAGGGAACAAACGTATGTTGTTATGCGGTCTGACCGATAAAGATCTTCGTAGAATATGTAGGAGCCAATATGAGCATCCAGGTTCCGCTATTGGTTATTGACCGGAGACATGTCTCGGTCATGTCTACATTGTTCTCGAACTCGTAGGGTCCGCACGCTTAACGTTACGATGACAGTTTCATTATGAGTTTATATATTTTGATGTATCGAAGGTTGTTCATAATCCCGGATGTGATCACGGACTTGACGAGGAGTCTCGAAATGGTCGAGACATAAAGATCGATATATTGGACGACTATATTTGGACACCGGAAAGGTTCCGGGTGAGATTAGGACAATACCGGATCACCGGGAGGTTATCGGAACCCCCCAGGAGGTATATGGGCCTTATTGGGCCTTAGTGGAAAGGAGGGGTGACGGTGTCCTGGACTAGGGGGTACTCACCACGTCGTCTCCCGATCTATTAGATTGGGCTGAGGACCCCCGTGGCCGTATACTCATGGGCCAGTTCGGACGGCTACCGCATACAAGGAAGATTCCACAAGACTTGGCGATCAAGACAAGGACTTCTCCCCACCGGTGTATTCGGCTAGGACTCTTGTTATCCTAGGCCTCCGGTGCATTATATAAACCGAGGTCAGGCTAGTCGATAGACATACAATATATACAACAATCATACCATAGGCTAACTTCTAGGGTTTAGCCTCCTTGATCTCGTGGTAGATCTACTCTTGTACTACCCATATCATCAATATTAATCAAGCAGGAGTAGGGTATTACCTCCGTTGAGAGGGCCCGAACCTAGGTAAAACAAAGTGTTCCCTGCCTCCTGTTACCATTCGGCCTAGACGCACAGTTCGGGACCCCCTACCCGAGATCCGCCGATTTTGACACCGACATTGGTGCTTTCATTGAGAGTTCCCTGTGTGATCGACAAAAGGATCGATGGCTCGCCTGCAGATCAACTGCGACTTCGGCATCTTCGTCACCAGCTCGACTGGTCACCTTGGTTCGACCAAGAATTGCACCCCGTGTTCGGATCACCATGCCCGGACGACGGTCTTCATCAAACATCAACTCCGATCTCTATCAAGATCACGGAGGAATCATCTATGGAGCTCGGGGGCTCAACGTCAACATTGCCCTCAAGCGACCGTACTGTTTTTCTGGACAGCGAACTCGTATCTGTCACGACCACCTCCCCGAGTATCGCTTTGACGATCGCTTTGGTGGAATTGTGCAGAATTGAGTCTACAACAACCCTGGAAAATTTCGTCGAGTTCCGATGGAGGAATCTCTGGCAATCCACGATATACCAGAGCCCTGTCAAATCTGGACGGGAATCTGAACGAGTTTAGGGCGTGGTGTCCAGCTTCTATCTCGGACGTCTTTTGGAAGATCCAACCGTTGATCGGCTGCGGAATTCCTATATCTACCAACCCTCCAAATTTCAGATCGATCCGACCGTCCAAACTCCGGAAACCTTCCGATTAGTGCATCACTTTTCGGATCTGTTTTCTGTGCGAAAACGAATCCGACCCGAGTTCGTCTTTTTTATGAACGGGATTTCGGACTTCCTTTTTGAAGGAATTTTTTGTATGGGGTATTGTGTTTTGTTCCCGGACACATCCCACTAACTGTAAGATTTTTTGAACATGATCTTCAACATCATGCTGGTGTCAAACCAGTCCGGCAATATTACTCCACGGCTGCCGACCTGCGCTAGACACGACGTCACTTTGTTGAGCCGAGCTCAACTTCTTCGGATCATCATCTCGGCAAGCCGAACAAGAGCCCGACATCGCGAAGGATAAATCATCGCCAACATTGCCGCCCCACGGGTTACACGGAGCGGGCACACCGGCATCGCCGCACGGTCACTTCATCAAGCCGGCATTGACCACGTCATGACCTGCATCGGCAGGGCCGCACTATTGCTCCTCCGAGCCGGTGTCCATCACGCCGACCTACTTCGACATCTCGGCTGGACCGGGGGCTTCATCATCTCTTCATCAACCTACTCCGGTAACGGGTGTGCGGATCGAGTCTTGGGAATCACCTTCCTTCGGATTGCTATAACAAATAAACCAGGTGCTATTAATCCTAGTATTTTTTGCTTGTTTGGGTTCAATTTTTCCTAAGGAATTATTACTCTGGTTTGTCCATCATATGTACACAGGTCTATCAAATGGTGGCCGCATCAACGACAGTCGCATGGTGGTCCGGTCAGTCTCCCTACATAGTCCGGCGAACGCCGCATCCGGAACTCGGACCGACCTGTTAATTCAGGCTTTGCCACGCCCTTACCGCATCACGCCGACGCCCTGCATCGACATTGACTTCGGCGCCAGGCCATACTTCTTTTATTACTCACTTTGCATAAATTATTTATTATGCAATAATTTTTTTAATTATTATTATTATTACTATTATCTCCGGTTTGCACTATTTTTTGTGCACAAGAAAATAACCCAGCCGGACTATATCCTTTGGCGTCACCTCGGCTGGACGGGGGGCTTCGTCAACACTTCATTACACCATGCCGGGGACTTCGGCATCACTCTGCCGGCCTGCATTGACCGTGCTATGTCACCACTTCGGAGTGCCGAGCTCTTTGCTTCGCCACCTCGGGACCGGCTTGGGGGATGGCACCTTGTCCCACATCAAGCTCGGACCGCGTCATCAATACCGAACACATTAACCAGCTAAGTTGCCTTCACGCTCAAAGTTTTAAATTTTTAACTTGTGTTCGGCTCGACCAAGCATTATACTTTTTTGGAAAAAAGTTGCTTCTAAAAAATTTCCTTGTCCAAACTTTGTTTGTGACGCATAAATTCAAATACCCCGTTTACTTGGGGGCTTCCTTTATGAAGCTTTTCCTATTGCATATGATTATACTTGTACGGCTTCGTTCCTTGTTCGTGTATTACGCCACAATATGCACCACATTGACTTAAGCGATTTGCAAGCTGGGTTGCCTCGCTCCTGTGTTTACCCCTACATTCCCGATTGCTCGGCTAGGGAGTAAAGGGAGCACCTCTGCGATTGTCACGATCGGGTCACCCGAGCCGGACCTCAGACTAGGTGAAGCCAAAAGCTAGCGCTCTTATAGTTATTCAATGATGGTCGGCACACAACGGAACTCATGAGTACAAAAAATCTATTGCACAAGTCTCATAATAACAATGAGCACCGAAGAAAGGTATCGGTGGGGGTACTATTTTCTTCCAAGATGCTTCTTACTCTTCACAGTAATATAGCATAAGTTCCCTGACCGCGCTTTGTCTGTTACAGCCTTATGGCCTGATTGCCTGGTTATTGGAAACACCGTCGATATTCTCGACCGATGGAGTACATAACACTTTTCGGTCCTTAACCAAAGAGGGAGAAGCCGACGGTCGGTTAAGGCGCGTTTAAAGTTCGGTTGAACATAGATATGATATAAGTACTTCGGTACATGCAATCATTCTTCTACCCAAGTCACTTGGGGGCTCTTAAGTTTATTTGAGCCGTTTTATAATAAGTGTTCTTCTTCTCAGTCGTTGCAAAGTTCTATTATTATTATTTGTCACTCCTTTTTTCGACGCGAGTGTGCGGTCACTAGCCGGGGAGCCTAATTTCTCTCTCAAAGCCGCTAGAGTTTAGTTTGCTAAACTGGCCTAATGAGAAGTACTCCGCCCTCGGGATAGGAGGTTGAAGCCGTAGGCTGACCCGCTCGAAGTCTTGAGATAGGATGTGTCATGTTAAAGGACGGCAGAAGCACTTCTTTTTTCTAAGACCAATTTTCGGATTGGCACCGAACACTTGATCTTGTTCGGACGTCATGTTTTTACTGACGTTTCTTGGTTTTCCAAGCTTTTTGTCACTTTTAAACTATTTGTGCTTTTCCAGCATTAGTCTCGCAGTGCAACGCCGGACACCTTTAGGGATTCGGCAAAAACATTCTCAGATATTGCTATATATGCATCGGTTTCGAATTGTGTCTTCGGTCAATAGTTGGGTTGCCCGGCTCCTGCACTTGCTTCCTACGTTCCATTTTGTTCGGCTAGGCGTGCAAAGGGAGAACCGCTGCGATTGTGCTTCCAGCTCACATGGTTAAGCACCTTAGTGGAGAAAGCCGAAAACTGACTGTCACAATAAGCGTAAACTGGTCAACGATCCGATGACTATGACGGGCCATTCATAACATTGGCCGAAGTGTTTACGGCTTGACCTCGACTGTCGCCGAACACTACCGGGGGCTATTAACTGGCCTCCCAAACTAAATCCTCGATATTTTGCTCTTACATTCGAGCTGAGGTTTCATGATCATGCTTAGCATGACAACCCAAAGAAAGGAACCGATAGCGGGACTATTTTCTTTGGAATACATTTCTTCTGTTAAACAGTAATATAACATATCTCTCTGCGTACCTTTGTTTATAAAACCGTGTGGCCAGATTGCCTTGTTTGTCGTAAATCTTTGCCCTCATAAAGGCTTTATAAAGTAGGACAAACACTCCTCAGCTACTGGCCAAGGAGGTGGAAGCCGATGGTCGGTCAACAAAGTTTTGTACAATGCGGATCCGAGCATTAATGACGTAAAGTACTTGGATACATAGAGTCATTACACATAATTTGTGATTTTACTATGGATATTGATCCTTAATTCAGCCACCCGTGCCCGCATTAAGGCTCGGGGGCTACTGGGCTTCGGGCTTATTATTTACAAATATTAAAGGGGCACATCGATCCCCTGATCTGGTGTTGCCACCCGACCAGTGTCTCGGGGGCTACTGCATTGCTTGTCCAATGCAGAAAATTTTATGTGCAATATAGTTTCTGAGGAGATTTTGATCCTCAGGTTGGTCGGCCGCACCCAACCTGAGTCTTGAGGACTGAGCACGCCGCTTTTGTGTCCCGAAGTATTCTGCCGAGCTAGGACTTGATCCTTAGGACGATTTTGCAAATCAACCTGAGTCTCAGCGGCTACTGGGATCAGCGGTCTTATGTCATCCTTCATGTGCATCTCGGGTTTTAGACCGATACACACCTTGAGGGCTACTGGCTATATATCTCGGCAGAGAATAAATTGCACCAATAAAAAATATTGACAAAAAATCGGCCCGCAGTCGGGGTGGTGCACCACCTCGGAAGCAGTCCGGCATAAAGCTCGGGCGCTAGTGGCTGGCTCCATAGAGGGCATTTCCGACATTAAGCTCGGCTAAACTCCTTCAACTTTTTTGAACCAAGGTGATATGACACCTCAGATATAGTCCGGCATTGGAGCCTGGACACAGTCCGGCGTTGGAGCTCGGATATACAGTCCGGCGTTGGAGTTCGGATACATAGTCCGGCGTTGGAGCTCGGATACATTCCGGCTCTAGAGCTGGGAAGCGGTCCGGCGTTGGTGCTCGGCTGCAAAAGATACCTCGAATGCAGTCCGGCGTTGGAGCTCGGATGCAAGAGGACCCTGCCTCCCGGGAACAACTTCAAACCCGAGGTGTGGCATAAAAATAAACAAGGCATTGATAAAGGCCGGAAACTTAAAGGGGCTCCTCGGATACCCGACGTGTAAACTCGTCGAATGCATTTCGGCGATCCTCAAGATCGAAGATAAAGAAGATTTGTTGAACCAGTTTTCAAGACCGGCAACCGAAGATGAAGAACAGTTCGGAAGAATCGAGGAGCATCCCTAACTTGAAGACCGGTTCAGGGGGCTACTAACGGTGTCCTGGACTAGGGGGTACTCACCACGTCGTCTCCCGATCTATTAGATTGGGCCGAGGACCCCCGTGGCCGTATACTCATGGGCCAGTTCGGACGGCTACCGCATACAAGGAAGATTCCACAAGACTTGGCGATCAAGACAAGGACTTCTCCCCACCGGCGTATTCGGCTAGGACTCTTGTTATCCTAGGCCTCCGGTGCATTATATAAACCGAGGCCAGGCTAGTCGATAGACATACAATATATACAACAATCATACCACAGGCTAGCTTCTAGGGTTTAGCCTCCTTGATCTCGTGGTAGATCTACTCTTGTACTACCCATATCATCAATATTAATCAAGCAGGAGTAGGGTATTACCTCCATCGAGAGGGCCCGAACCTGGGTAAAACAAAGTGTTCCCTGCCTCGTGTTACCATCCGGCCTAGACGCACAGTTCGGGACCCCCTACCCGAGATCCGCCGGTTTTGACACCGACAAGGGGAAAGGAGCAAGGGAGGGCCCCCCCCAAGCCCAATCCGAATTGGGAGGGGGGCCGGCCCCCCTTTCCTTCCTCCCTCCTTCCTCTTCCTTCCCTCTCCTACTCCTAATAGGAAAAAGGGGAGTCCTACTCCCGGTGGGAGTTGGACTCCCCCCTAGGGCGCGCCACCCTCCTTGGCCGCCCCCTCCTCCACTCCTTTATATACGGGGGCAGGGGGGCACCCCATAGACACAACAGTTGATCATTGATCTCTTAGCCATGTGTGGTGCCCTCTCCACCATAGTCCTCGATAATATTGTAGCGGTGCTTAGGCGAAGCCCTGCGACGGTAAAACATCAAGATCGTCACTACGCCGTCGTGCTGACGGAACTCATCCCTGACACTTTGCTGGATCGGAGTCCGGGGATCGTCATCGAGATGAACGTGTGCTAGAACTCGGAGGTGCCGTAGTTTCGGTGCTTGATCGGTCGGGCCGTGAAGACGTACGACTACATCAACCGCGTTGTTCTAACGCTTCTGCTTCCGGTTACGAGGGTACGTAGACAACACTCTCCCCTCTCGTTGCTATGCATCACCATGATCTTGCGTGTGCGTAGGAATATTTTTGAAATTACTATGTTCCCCAACAGTGGCATCCGAGCCTAGGTTTTATGCGTTGATGTTATACACACGAGTAGAACACAAGTGAGTTGTGGGCGATATAAGTCATACTGCTTACCAGCATGTCATACTTTAGTTCGACGGTATTGTTGGATGAAGCAGCCTGGACCGAAATTACGCGTACGCTTACGCGAGACTGGTTCTACCGACGTGCTTTGCACACAGGTGGCTGGCGGGTGTCAGTTTCTCCAACTTTAGTTGAACCGAGTGTGGCTACGCCCGGTCCTTGCGAAGGTTAAAACAGCACCAACTTGACAAACTATCGTTGTGGTTTTGATGCGTAGGTAAGAACGGTTCTTGCTAAGCCTGTAGCAGCCACGTAAAACTTGCAACAACAAAGTAGAGGACGTCTAACTTGTTTTTGCAGGGCATGTAGTGATGTGATATGGTCAAGACATGATGCTAAATTTTATTGTATGAGATGATCATGTTTTGTAACCAAGTTATCGGCAACTGGCAGGAGCCATATGGTTGTCGCTTTATTGTATGCAGTGCAATTGCGCTGTAATGCTTTACTTTATCACTAAGCGGGAGCGATAGTCGTGGAAGCATAAGATTGGAGAGACGACAATGATGCTACAATGGAGATCAAGGTGTCGCACTGGTGACGATGGTGATCATGACGATGCTTCGGAGATGGAGATCACAAGCACAAGATGATGATGGCCATATCATATCACTTATATTGATTGCATGTGATGTTTATCTTTTATGCATCTTATCTTGCTTTGATTGACAGTAGCATTATAAGATGATCTCTCACTAAATTTCAAGATAAAAGTGTTCTCCCAGAGTATGCACCATTGCCAAAGTTCATCGTGCCCAGACACCACGTGATGATCGGGTGTGATAAGCTCTACGTCCATCTACAATGGGTGCAAGCCAGTTTTGCACACGCAGAATACTCAGGTTAAACTTGACGAGCCTAGCATATGCAGATATGGCCTCGGAACACTGAGACCGAAAGGTCGAGCGTGAATCATATAGTAGATATGATCAACATAGTGATGTTCACCATTGAAAACCACTCCATTTCACGTGATGATCGGTTATGGTTTAGTTGATTTGGATCACGTGATCACTTAGAAGATTAGAGGGATGTCTTTCTAAGTGGGAGTTCTTAAGTAATATGATTAACTGAACTTAAATTTATCATGAACTTAGTACCTGATAGTATCTTGCTTGTTTATGTTTGATTGTAGATAGATGGCCCGTGCTGTTGTTCCGTTGAATTTTAATGCGTTCCTTAAGAAAGCAAAGTTGAAAGGTGATGGTAGCAATTATATGGACTGGGTCCGTAACTTGAGGATTATCCTCATTGCTGCACAGAAGAATTACATCCTGGAAGCACCGCTGGGTGCCAGGCCTGCTGCTCGAACAACACTAGATGTTATGAACGTCTGGCAGTGCAAAGCTGATGACTACTTGATAGTTCAGTGTGCCATGCTTTACGGCTTAGAATCGGGACTTCAACGACGTTTTGAACGTCATGGAGCATATGAGATGTTCCAGGAGTTGAAGCTAATATTTCAAGCAAATGCCCTGATTGAGAGATATGAAGTCTCCAATAAGTTCTATAGCTGCAAGATGGAGGAGAACAGTTCTGTCAGTGAGCATATACTCAAAATGTCTGGGTATAATAATCACTTAATTCAACTTGGAGTTAATCTTCCAGATGATTGCGTCATTGACAGAATTCTCCAATCACTTCCACCTAGCTACAAGAGCTTCGTGATGAACTATAATATGCAAGGGATGGATAAGACAATTCCCGAGCTCTTCGCAATGCTAAAAGCCGCGGAGGTAGAAATCAAGAAGGAGCATCAAGTGTTGATGGTCAACAAGACCACTAGTTTCAAGAAAAAGGGCAAGGGGAAGAAGAAGGGGAACTTCAAGAAAAACAGCAAGCAAGTTGCTGCTCAAGAGAAGAAACCCAAGTCTGGACCTAAGCCTGAAACTGAGTGCTTCTACTGCAAGTAGACTGGTCACTGGAAACGGAACTGCCCCAAGTATTTGGCGGATAAGAAGGATGGCAAGGTGAACAAAGGTACATGTGATATACATGTTATTGATGTGTACCTTACTAGAGCTCGCAGTAGCACCTGGGTATTTGATACTGGTTCTGTTGCTAATATTTGCAACTCGAAATAGGGACTACGGATTAAGCGAACACTGGCGAAGGACGAGGTGACGATGCACGTGGGAAATGGTTCCAAAGTCGATGTGATCGCGGTCGGCACACTACCTCTACATCTACCATCGGGATTAGTATTAGACCTAAGTAATTGTTATTTGGTGCCAGCGTTGAGCATGAACATTATATCTGGATATTGTTTGATGCGAGACGGTTATTCATTTAAATCAGAGAATAATGGTTGTTCTATTTATATGAGTAATATCTTTTATGGTCATGCACCCTTGAAGAGTGGTCTATTTTTGATGAATCTCGATAGTAGTGATACACATATTCATAATGTTGAAGCCAAAAGATGCAGAGTTGATAATGATAGTGCAACTTATTTGTGGCACTGTCGTTTAGGTCATATCGGTGTAAAGCACATGAAGAAACTCCATACTGATGGACTTTTGGAACCACTTGATTGTGAATCACTTGGTACTTGCGAACCGTGCCTCATGGGCAAGATGACTAAAACGCCGTTCTCCGGTACTATGGAGAGAGCAAAAGATTTGTTGGAAATCATACATACAGATGTATGTGGTCCAATGTGTTGAAGCTCGTGGCGGATATCGTTATTTTCTCACCTTCACAGATGATTTAAGCAGATATGGGTATATCTACTTAATGAAACATAAGTCTGAAACATTTGAAAAGTTCAAAGAATTTCAGAGTGAAGTTGAAAACCATCGTAACAAGAAAATAAAGTTTCTACGATCTGATCGTGGAGGAGAATATTTGAGTTACGAGTTTGGTTTACATTTGAAACAATGCAGAATAGTTTCGCAACTCACGCCACCCGGAACACCACAGCGTAATGGTGTGTCCGAACATCGTAATCGTACTTTACTTGATATGGTGCGATCTTTGATGTCTCTTATAGATTTACCGCTATCGTTTTGGGGTTATGCTTTAGAGAAGGCCCCATTCACGTTAAATAGGGCACCATCAAAATCCGTTGAGACGACGCCTTATGAACTATGGTTTGGCAAGAAACCAAAGTTGTTGTTTCTGAAAGTTTGGGTTTGCGATGCTTATGTGAAAAAGCTTCAACCTGATAAGCTCGAACCCAAATCGGAGAAATGTGTCTTCATAGGATACCCGAAGGAGACTGTTGGGTACACCTTCTATCACAGATCCGAAGGCAAGACATTTGTTGCTAAGAATGGATCCTTTCTAGAGAAGGAGTTTCTCTTGAAAGAAGTGAGTGGGAGGAAAGTAGAACTTGATGAGGTAACTGTACCTGCTCCCTTATTGGAAAGTAGTACATCACAAAAACCAGTTTTTGTGACACCTACACCAATTAGTGAGGAAGTTGATGATGATGATCATGAAACTTCAGAACAAGTTACTACTGAACCTCGTAGATCAACCAGAGTAAGTCCGCACCAGAGTGGTACGGTAATCCCATTCTGGAAGTCATGCTACTAGATCATGATGAACCTACGAACTATGAAGAAGCGATGGTGAGCCAAGATTCCGCAAAATGGCTTGAAGCCATGAAATCTGAGATGGGATCCATGTATGAGAACAAAGTGTGGACTTTGGTTGACTTGCCCAATGATCGGCAAGCAATTGACAATAAATGGATCTTCAAGAAGAAGATTGACGCTGACGGTAATGTTACTGTCTACGAAGCTCGACTTGTCGCAAAAGGTTTTCGACAAGTTCAAGGGATTGACTATGATGAGACCTTCTCACCCGTAGCGATGCTTAAGTCTGTCCGAATCATGTTAGCAATTGCCGCATTTTATGATTATGAAATTTGGCAGATGGATGTCAAAACTGCATTCCTGAACGGATTTCTGGAAGAAGAGTTGTATATGATGCAGCCGGAAGGTTTTGTCGATCCAAAGGGAGCTAACAAAGTGTGCAAGCTCCAGCGATCCATTTATGGACTGGTGCAAGCATCTTGGAGTTGGAATAAATGCTTTGATAGTGTGATCAAAGCATTTGGTTTTATACAGACTTTTGGGGAAGCCTGTATTTACAAGAAAGTGAGTGGGAGCTCTGTAGCATTTCTGATATTATATGTGGATGACATATTGCTAATCGGAAATGATATAGAATTTATGGATAGCATAAAGGGATACTTGAATCAGAGTTTTTCAATGAAAGACCTCGGTGAAGCTGCTTACATATTGGGCATTAAGATCTATAGAGATAGATCAAGACGCTTAATTGGACTTTCACAAAGCACATACCTTGACAAAGTTTTGAAGAAGTTCAAAATGGATCAAGCAAAGAAAGGATTCTTGCCTGTGTTACAAGGTGTGAAGTTGAGTAAGACTCAATGCCCGACCACTGCAGAAGATAGAGAGAAAATGAAAGATGTTCCCTATGCTTCAGCCATAGGCTCTATCATGTATGCAATGCTGTGTACCAGACCTGATGTGTGCCTTGCTATAAGTCTAGCAGGGAGGTACCAAAGTAATCCAGGAGTGGATCACTGGACAGCGGTCAAGAACATCCTGAAATACCTGAAAAGGACTAAGGATATGTTTCTCGTATATGGAGGTGACAAAGAGCTCATCGTAAATGGTTACGTTGACAAGCTTTGACACTGATCCGGACGATTCTAAATCGACCGATACGTGTTTACATTAAACAATGGAGCTGTCAGTTGGTGCAGTTCTAAACAAAGCGTTGTGGCGGGATCTACATGTGAAGCGGGTACATAGCTGCTTCAGAAGCAGCAAATGAAGGAGTCTGGATGAAGGAGTTCATATCCGATCTAGGTGTCATACCTAGTGCATCGGGTCCAATGAAAATCTTTTGTGACAATACTGGTGCAATTGCCTTGGCAAAGGAATCTCCAGATTTCACAAGAGAACCAAGCACATCAAGAGACGCTTTCAATTCCATTCCGGGATCTAGTGCAGGTGGGAGACATAGAAATTTGCAAGATACATACGGATCTGAATGTTGCAGACCCGTTGACTAAGCCTCTTCCACGAGCAAAACACTGATCAGCACCAAGGCTCCATGGGTGTTAGAATCATTACTGTGTAATCTAGATTATTGACTCTAGTGCAAGTGGGAGACTGAAGGAAATATGCCCTAGAGGCAATAATAAAGTTATTATTTATTTCCTTATATCATGATAAATGTTTATTATTCATGCTAGAATTGTATTAACCGGAAACATAATACATGTGTGAATACATAGACAAACAAAGTGTCACTAGTATGCCTCTACTTGACTGGCTCGTTAATCAAAGATGGTTATGTTTCCTAACCATGAACAATGAGTTGTTATTTGATTAACGGGATCACATCATTGAGAGATGATCTGATTGACATGACCCATTCCATTAGTCTTAGCACCCGATCGTTTAGTATGTTGCTATTGCTTTCTTCATGACTTATACATGTTCCTATGATTAACGGGATCACATCATTGAGAGAATGATCTGATTGACATGACCCATTCCATTAGCTTAGCACCCGATCGTTTAGTATGTTGCTATTGCTTTCTTCATGACTTATACATGTTCCTATAACTATGAGATTATGCAACTCCCGTTTACCGGAGGAACACTTTGGGTACTACCAAACGTCACAACATAACTCGGTGATTATAAAGGAGTACTACAGGTGTCTCCAAAGGTACATGTTGGGTTGGCGTATTTCGAGATTAGGTGTTGTCACTCCGATTATCGGAGAGGTATCTCTGGGCCCTCTCGGTAATGCACATCACTTAAAGCCTTGCAAGCATTGCAACTAAATGAGTTAGTTGCGGGATGATGTATTACAGAACGAGTAAAGAGACTTGCCGGTAACGAGATTGAACTAGGTATTGGAATACCGACGATCGAATCTCGGGCAAGTAACATACCGATGACAAAGGGAACGACGTATGTTGTCATGCGGTCTGACCGATAAAGATCTTCGTAGAATATGTAGGAGCCAATATGGGCATCTAGGTCCCGCTATTGGTTATTGACTGGAGACATGTCTCAGTCATGTCTACATTGTTCTCGAACCCGTAGGGTCCGCACGCTTAAGGTTACGATGACAGTTATATTATGAGTTTATGCATTTTGATGTACCGAAGGTTGTTCAGAGTCCCGGATGTGATCACGGACATGACGAGGAGTCTCGAAATGGTCGAGACATAAAGATTGATATATTGGAAGCCTATGTTTGGATATCGGAAGTGTTCCGGGTGAAATCGGGATTTTACCGGAGTACCGGGAGGTTACCGGAACCCCCCGGGAGCTAAATGGGCCATGATGGGCCTTAGTGGAAAAGAGAAGAGGCAGCCCTACATGGGCCGCGCGCCACTCCCCTCCCTTGGTCCGAATTGGACAAGGAGAGGGGGTCGGCCCCTCTCTCTCTTTTCCCCCCTCCGCGAATCCTATTCCAACTAGGATTGGGGGGGGGGGGGTCCTACTCCCAGAGGGAGTAGGACTCTCCTGGCGCGCCCTCCTTGGCCAGCCAGCCTCCCCCCTCTAGTCCTTTATATACAGAGGCAGGAGCACCCCATAGACACACAAGTTGATCCACGTGATCTATTCCGTAGCCGTGTGCGGCGCCCCCAGCCACCATAATCCTCGATAATATTGTAGCGGTGCTTAGGCGAAGCCCTACAGCAGTAGCACGTCAAGATCGTCACCACGCCGTCGTGGTGACGGAACTCTTCCCCGACACTTTGCTGGATCGGAGTCCGGGGATCGTCATCGAGCTGAACGTGTGCTAGAACTCGGAGGTGCCGTAGTTTCGGTGCTTGATCGGTCGGATCGTGAAGACGTACGACTACATCAACCAAACGCTTCCGTTGTCGATCTACTAGGTATGTAGATCATACTCCCCCTCTCGTTGCTATGCATCACCATGATCTTGCGTGTGCGTAGGAAATTTTTTGAAATTACTACGAAACCCTTCAACGTGGACACGAATGCGGCAAGATATGTGATGGTGTTGGGAGAAAAATGATGGAGTTGGGCCCCAAAGAAATTCAAGAAACCCCAGAAAAAAGTGTGCGGAGGAAGCGAGAAACCGCGATCGACATGGGGGGCAAGCAGAACACACTCACCCGGTCGTGGCTGCGGCTCCGTCTCCCCTTCTGGCAACCCCGCAGCTTTATGGACGATCAGCCCGGACTCAGCCAGCTCATCCAAATCTTCCTGCCGAATCAAGGATCGGATCCAATCGCCCTGGATCCAACCCGATGGCAGCCCCGACCGCGACGGCGACCCTTGATTCGTCTTCTTGCCTTTCGCCGCCCCCGTCGCCTTCACGTGATCCAGTGCCGCCGTCTTTCCTTCCCCATGGTGGCGGAGCGGCTGCGTTAAGAGCGAAGGAGCCGGATGCGGTGGACAGATCGAGGGAGAAGAAGGAGAATGGACGTGCATAGTGCAAGCGCCTCGGCCTCATCACTTTTAAAGGCCAACTTCCGAGTGGCTGGCGCGCGGGCCCGGGCTATCCAGTCAAATCCCTCAACAGTCGAGTGATACGTCTCCATCGTATCTATAATTTTTTATTGTTCCATGCCAATATTATTCAACTTCATATACTTTTGGCAACTTTTTATACTATTTTTGGGACTAACATATTGATCCAGTGCCTAGTGTCAGTTCCTGTTTGTTGCATGTTTTATGTTTCGCAGAAACCCCTTATCAAATGGAATCCAAACGGAATAAAAACGGATGGAGAATATTTTTGGAATATTTGGAGAATTTCGGTAGAAAAATCCACGTGAGATGGTGCCCAAGGGAGGCATGAGGCAGGGGGCGCCCCACCCCCTGGGCGCGCCCCTGATCCTCGTGGGCTCCTCGTAAAGCGGTTGATGCCCTTCTTCGGCCGAAAGAAAGCTAATTTTTGGGGGAAATAACAGCAAAGATTTCAGTCCAATCGGAGTTACGAATCTCCATATATACACGAAACGGTGAAAGGGCAGCAGAACAGAACGCGGAAACAGAGAGAGACAGAGAGACAGATCCAACCTCGGAGGGGCTCTCGCCCCTCCCATGCCATGGAGACAAAGGACCAGAGGGGAAACCCTTCTCCCATCTAGGGAGGAGGTCAAGGAAGAAGAAGAAGGGGGACCTCTCCCCCTCGCTTCCGGTGGCACTGGAGTGCCACCGGGGGCCATCATCATCACCGCAATCTTCACCAACAACTTCACCGCCATCATCACCAACTCTTCCCCCCTCTATGCAGCGGTGTAACCTCTCTCTTACCCGCTGTAATCTCTACTTAAACATGGTGCTCAACGCTATATATTATTCCCCAATGATGTATGGCTATCCTATGATGTTTGAGTAGATCCGTTTTGTCCTATGGGTAATTTGATGATCGTGATTGGTTTTGAGTTGCATGTTTTATTATTGGTGCTGTCCTATGGTGCTCTCCGTGTCGTGCAAGCGTGAGGGATTCCCGCTGTAGGGTTTGCAATATGTTCATGATTTGCTTATGGTGGGTGGCGTGAGTGACAGAAGCACAGACCCGAGTAAGTAGGTTGCTTGCGTATGGGATAAAGAGGACTTGATAATTTAATGCTATGGTTGAATTTTACCTTAATGATCTTTAGTAGTTGCGGATGCTTTCTAGAGTTCCAATCATAAGTGCATATGATGCAAGTAGAGAAAGTTTGTTAGCTTATGCCTCTCCCTCATATAAAATTGCAATAATGCTTACCGGTCTAGTTATCGATTGCCTAGGGACAAATAACTTTCTCGTAACGAAAAGCTCTTTACTAAAACTAACATAGTTGTGTCTTTACCTAAACAGCCCCTACTTTTTATTTATGTAATCTTTATTATCTTGCAAACCTATCCAACAACACCTACAAAGTACTTCTAGTTTCATACTTGTTCTTGGTAAAGCGAACGTCAAGCGTGCGTAGAGTTGTATCGGTGGTCGATTGAACTTGAGGGAATATTTGTTCTACCTTTAGCTCCTCGTTGGGTTCGACACTCTTACTTATCGAAAGAGGCTACAATTGATCCCCTATACTTGTGGGTTATCAAGACCTTTTTCTGGCGCCGGTGTGGGGTGAATATTCTTGTGTGTGCTTGTTTGCTTTATCACTAAGTATTTTTTTATTTGCTATTCTTAGTTGTTTTCTATCTTTAGTTATGGGTAGGAAACGCAAAATACCAAAAAATCAGTTGTACCTACTGAACCAATGGTTGAAGAACCACTCAAAATCAATCACACTCCTGAAGCTTATTACTTGGATCATCTTCGATCCCTATGTGCTCGTGCTGAAACCCCAACTAGCTTAGTTGAGGGAAAATCTTTAGATGAGCACGCTTGTTATGTGCGACACCGTATATCTGAAAAAGGGAAACTTTTACTAGGTTAAATTCATCATTTGCAATGCTATGCTTGGAATTTATGTGAAATATATGATTTTACTTGTTGTTCTGAAAATCCTAAGAAACACCTTCCTTATCAATGTGAGTTTAGTGATAATGGAATCGTATCTTCGTATGCTAAGGGTGTTTGTAATTACTATGATGTTCAACAAATTGAAGAATTTGTTGCTTTTAAGGGTGCTTATGAAATTGCTTCTTTGATTGAAAAGTATGATGCTACTCTTTACAAATCTGAAAATTTTGCCATACTTAAATATTGCTATGATAATTATGCTTCTAATGCCTATGTTGAACCATATATTGAGGACTACTCCGCTGTCCAAGAAGAGACTAATATTTTGCAGGAGTCTATGGAAGAAGAAATTGGTAAAACTGTGAGCTCATTGGATGAAAAAGATGAGGAGGAGAACGAAGAACAAAAGGAGGAAGAGAGGATTAGCTACCCGTGCCCACCTTCTAATGAGAGTAACGCTTCAACTCATACATTGTTTAATTTCTCTTCGTGATTACCGAAGGATGATTGCTATGATGATTGTTATGATCCCGTTGATTCTCTTGAAATATCCCTTTTTGATGATGCTTGCTATGCTTGTGGCCATGATGCCAATATGAATGATGCTTATGGAGATGAACTTGCTATAGTTCCTTATGTTAAACATGAAATTGTTGCTATTGCACCCTCGCATGGTAGTCCTATTATCTTTTTGAATTCTCCCGACTACACTATATTGGAGAAGTTTGCACTTATTAAGGATTATATTGATGAGTTGCGTTTTACTATTACACATGATGATTTGGATGAATATAATATGCATGTTCTTGATGCTCCTACTTGCAATTATTATGAGAGAGGAACTACATCTCCACCCCTCTATGTTTCCAACATGGTAAAATTGCAAGAAATTGTTTATACTATGCATTGGCCTTTACTGTGTGTGCATGAATTGTTCTTTTATGATATGCTGATGCATAGGAAGAGAGTTATACTTCGTCATTGCTTGATATATGTTACTTTGTGCTCACTACTAAATTACAAATCATTGCTAATTAAAATTGGCTTCGATATACCTTGGGATCCGGGTGGATCCATTATCATTTGAAGTTTGGATTGCCTGTTTCTCTTCACTTAGACAACCGCCATTTGTAGAATGCTCTTTTGCTTCACTTATATTTGTTAGAGCGTGGGCATATCTTTTGTAGAAAGAATTAAAACTCTCTTGCTTCACTTATATCTATTTAGAGAGATGACAGGAACTGGTCATTCACATGGTTAGTCATAAAATCCTACATAAAACTTGTAGATCACTGAATATGATATGTTTGATTCCTTGCAATAGTTTTGCGATATAAAGATGGTGATATTAGAGTCATGCTAGTGGGTAGTTGTGGATTAGTAGAAATACTTGTGTTGAGGTTTGTGATTCCCGTAGCATGCACGTATGGTGAACCGTTATGTAACGAAGTGGAGCATGAGGTATTTATTGATGGTCTTTACATCTATGCCCTTAACTCGAACCCACTACTCAGTTTTGCCCCTAATTTTTAGGTATGCTCAGTTTTGCCCCTCCGCCGTTAGTTTCACTTATAGAAATGCCCTTCTCTGCCGTTACCGTCCGGTCAAAGGTCTTTGACCGTCCTGAAAAAATAGCAAAAAAAATCAAAAAAATATGAAATTTGGTGGGATCGAAGATAGTCATGTCCGCAAGGCGCGTGCACATTTTCATGCCGTTCGGACACTCCGGGAGCTCGTGTCAAAGGAAAACATAAATTTTGTACGCATGCGAGCAGTAAATTCAAAAAAAATAGAAAAAAATCAAAAAAATATGAAATTTCGTGGGACTCAAGATATTCAGGTGCGCAAGATGTGTGCACGTTTTTGTTGTGTTTGGACATTGTAGGAGCTCGTGGAGAAAAAAACAAATTTTAGCTCAAAAAAACTTTGAAAAAATGCACTATTTTGTTTTTTTTCTCTAGAGCGCCCCGTACGTCATTTGATCACCAAAACTTGCAAGCACTTTGTGCACTCAAGCCTCTTTGACGCCAAATAAATTCAAATTTTTTTGAACTTTTTTGCTATTTTTTTCGAATTTACTGTTCATAGGCATAAATTATTTTTGTTTTCCTTTGCCACGAGCTCCCGGAGTGTCCAACCAACACAAAAATGTGCACGCGCCTTGCGGACATGACTATCTTCGATCCCACCAAATTTCATATTTTTTTGATTTTTTTTGCTATTTTTTTCTGGATGGTCAAAGTACTTTGACCGGACGGTAACGGCGCAAAAGGGCATTTCTATAAGTGACACTAACGGCGGAGGGGCAAAACTGAGCATACCTGAAAATTAGGGGCAAAACTGAGTAGTGGGTTCGAGTTAGGGGCAGAACTGGAATTGGCCCTTTTATTGATTGTCTTCCTTATGAGTGGCGGTCGGGGATGAGCGATGGTCTTTTCCTACCAATCTATCCCCCTAGGGGCATGCGTATTAGTACTTTGCTTCGAGGGCTAATAAACTTTTGCAATAAGTATGTGAGTTCTTTATGACTAATGTTGAGTCCATGGATTATACGCACTCTCACCCTTCCATCATTGCTAGCCTCTTCGGTACCGTGCATTGCCCTTTCTCACCTCGAGAGTTGGTGCAAACTTCGCCGGTGCATCCAAACCCGTGATACGATACGCTCTGTCACACATAACTCCTTATATCTTCCTCAAAACAGCCACCATACCTACCTATCATGGCATTTCCATAGCCATTCCGAGATATATTGCCATGCAACTTCCATCATCATCATATACATGACTTGAGCATTTATTGTCATATTGCTTTGCATGATCGTAAGATAGCTAGCATGATGTTTTCATGGCTTGGCCAAAGAAGCCTAAATAAAAAAAGGGGGCCAAAGAAGCCCGTAAAAAAGAAGAGAAAAAGGGGGCAATGTTACTATCCTTTTACCACACTTGTGCTTCAAAGTAGCACCATGTTCTTCATATAGAGAGTCTCTTGAGTTATCACTTTCATATACTAGTGGGAATTTTCATTATAGAACTTGGCTTGTATATTCCGATGATGGGCTTCCTCAAATGCTCAAGGTCTTCATGAGCAGCAAGTGGATGCACACCCACTTAGTTTCAGTTTGAGCTTTCATATACTTATAGCTCTAGTGCATCTGTTGCATGGCAATCCCTACTCCTCACATTGACATCAATTGATGGGCATCTCCATAGCCCGTTGATTAGCTGTGTCAATGTGAGACTTCTCCCTTTTTGTCTTCTCCACATAACCCCCATCATCATATTCTATTCCACCCATAGTGCTATATACATGGCTTGCGCTCATGTATTGCGTGAGGGTTGAAAATACTGAAGCGCGTTAAAAAAGTATGACCCAATTTCTCGGCTTGTCATCGGGGTTGTGCGTGATGTGAATATTTTGTGTGGTGAAGATGGAGCATAGCCAGACTATATGATTTTGTAGGGATAACTTTCTTTGGCCATGTTATTTTGAAAATACACGATTGCTTTATTAGTAGGCTTGAAGTATTATTGTTTTTATGTCAAATGATAGACTATTGCTTTGAATCACTCATATCTTAATATTCATGCCATGATTAGATACATGATCAAGATTATGCTAGGTAGCATTCCACATCAAAAATTATCTTTTTTATCATTTACCTACTCGAGGACGAGCATGAATTAAGCTTGGGGATGCTAATACGTCTCCGTCGTATCTATAATTTTTGATTGTTCCATGCCAATATTATTCAACTTTCATATACTTTTGGCAACTTTTTATACTATTTTTGGGACTAACATATTGATCTAGTGCCCAGTGCCAGTTCCTATTTGTTGCATCTTTTATGTTTCGCAGAAACCCCATATCAAACGGAATCCAAACGGTATAAAAACGGACGAAGAATATTTTTGGAATATTTGGAGAATTCCGGAAGAAAAACCCACGCGAGACGGTGCCCGAGGGAGGCACGAGGCAGGGGGGGCGCCCCACCCCCTGGGCGCGCCCCTGACCCTCGTGGGCTCCCCATAAGGTGGTTGATGCCCTTCTTCAGCCGCAAGAAAGCTATTTTTTGGGGGGAAATCACGGCAAAGATTTCAGTCCAATCGGAGTTACGGATCTCCATATATACACGAAACGGTGAAAGGGCAGCAGAACAGAACATGGAAACAGAGAGAGACAGAGAGACAGATGCAATCTCGGAGGGGCTATCGCCCCTCCCATGCCATGGAGACCAAGGACCAGAGGGGAAACCCTTCTCCCATCTAGGGAGGAGGTAAAGGAAGAAGAAGAAGATGAAGAATAAGAAGGGGGGCCCTCTCCCCCTCGCTTCCGGTGGCACCGGAGTGCCACCGGGGGCCATCATCATCACCGCAATCTTCACCAACAACTTCACCGCCATCATCACCAACTCTTCCCCCCTCTATGCAGCGGTGTAACCTCTCTCTTACCCGCTATAATCTCTACTTAAACATGGTTCTCAACGCTATATATTATTCCCCAATGATGTATGGCTATCCTATGATGTTTGAGTAGATCCGTTTTGTCCTATGGGTTATTTGATGATCGTGATTGGTTTTGAGTTGCATGTTTTATTATTGGTGCTGTCCTATGGTGCTCTCCATGTCACGCAAGCATGAGGGATTCCCACTGTAGGGTTTGCAATATGTTCATGATTTTCTTATGGTGGGTGGCGTGAGTGACAGAAGCACAAACCCGAGTAAGTAGGTTGTTTGTGTATGGGATAAAGAGGACTTGATACTTTAATGCTAGGTTGGGTTTTACCTTAATGATCTTTAGTAGTTGTGGATGCTTTCTAGAGTTCCAATCATAAGTGCATATGATCCAAGTAGAGAAAGTATGTTAGCTTATGCCTCTCCCTCATATAAAATTGCAATAATGATTACCGGTCTAGTTATCGATTGCCTAGGGACAAATAACTTTCTCGTAACAAAAATCTCTTTACTAAAACTAAATTAGTTGTGTCTTTACCTAAACAGCCCCTACTTTTTATTTACGTAATCTTTATTATCTTGCAAACCTATCCAACAACACCTACAAAGTACTTCCAGTTTCATACTTGTTCTAGGTAAAGCGAACGTCAAGCGTTCGTAGAGTTGTATCGGTGGTCGATAGAACTTGAGGGAATATTTGTTCTACCTTTAGCTCCTCGTTGGGTTCGACACTCTTACTTATCGAAAGAGGCTACAATTGATCCCCTATACTTGTGGGTTATCATCGCGCGTGGGATACGTGGCGAAAAAGGTGGCGCAGAAATCGAAACGTTCCTATTTATCCACCCCACTTACCACGGCGCACTCCGCCCCACGCGCTTCCCTAAAATTTCGAATCCCATAAAATCCGGTATATGCCATAACCAATCGCGCCAAAGATTTCGTGTCAAAAACAACACTCGATGGATGACGTTATAAATGCAATCGGCAATTTCTGAATCGATCAAGGAGATTGAAACGAAGCCGAAGTTCCAACACTGGCCTCTGTTCAAAAATAAATAGTCGTGAAACACAAGACCCGAAGCAAGGTCAACTTCAACATTCTTTTCACTCGGACCTCAATCCATTCGGTGGCTAATGATGATGATATAGACCTGGGGTAGGGTCATAGGCCTGACCTATACGTCCTATCCAAGGTCACTGTCATAGAAGCAAATAAGCTCAAGAGACCACAGGGAGGGCCCAACAATGGTGTCGAGTGCAATCCACTCGACCGATCAGCTACTTGAAGACCCCTCCTTCCTGAAGTCGCTCGACCAATCGACCACTCGACCATACAAGAATCCACTCGACCTATTGAAGACCAGGAGTCATCTGGAACAGCAACGGACGAGCGTTCACTCTGTAATCTTTAAGGCCATTAAGGCATTTAAGGCTGGCATTACCAGTAACGCCTCATCTTTATGTACATTGAACCCTGTGTAACAGAGGGGAGCTGGGGTCCTGGCACACTCTATATAAGCTACCCCCCTCCTCTGGGACAAGGGTTCGCACCCCCTGTAACACACACACACATAATCCAGTTGAATGCCTCGGGCACCGCGACGTAGGGCTGTTACTTCCTCTGCGAAGGGCCTAAACTCGTAAAACTCGTGTGTACAACTTTGCCATAGCTAGGATCTTGCCTCCTCATACCTACCCCCCATTCTACTGTCAGTCTTAGATCCACGACAGTCGGAGGAGCCATGAGGCGGCCACAAGGACGGAGGGCGCGCCCCCACCCTTGTGGGCCCCCCGTGACCCTCCTGACCTTATTCTTTCGCCTATATATTCCCAAATATCCCTAAACCACCAGAGGCATCCACGAAAACACTTTTTCACCGCTGCAACCTTCTGTACCCATGAGATCCCTTCTAGGGACCTTTTCTGGCACCCTGGCGGAGGGGGATTCAATCACGGAGGGATTCTACATCAACTCTATTGCCCTTCCGGTGAAGCGTAAGTAGTTTACCTCAGACCTACGGGTCCATAGCTAGTAGCTAGATGGCTTCTTCTCTCCTTTGATTCTCAATACCATGTTCTCCTCGATGTTCTTGGAGATCCATCCGATGTAATCTTCTTTTGCGGTGTGTTTGTCGAGATCTGATGAAATGTGGATTTATGATCAGCTTATCTATGAATATTATTTGAATCTTCTTTGAATTCTTGTATGCATGATTTGATATCTTTGTAATTCTCTTCGAACTATCGGTTTAGTTTGGCCAACTAGATTGGTTTTTCTTGCAATGGGACAAGTGCTTAGCTTTGGGTTCAATCTTGCGGTGTCCTTTCCCAGTGACAGTAGAGACAGCAAGGCACGTATTGTATTGTTGCCATCGAGGATAAAAAGATGGGGTTTACATCATATTGCTTGAGTTTATTCCTCTACATCATGTCATCTTACTTAATGTGTTACTGTGTTCTTCATGAACTTAATACTCTAGATGCAGGCAGGAGTCGGTCGATGTGTGGAGTAATAGTAGTAGATGCAGAATCGTTTCGGTCTACTTGACATGGACGTGATGCCTATATTTCATAATCATTGCCTTAGATATCGTCATACCTTTGCGCTTTTCTATCAATTGCTCGACAGCAATTTGTTCACCCACCGTATTATTTGCTATCTTAAGAGAAGCCTCTAGTGAAACCTATGCCCCCAAGTCTATTTTCCATCATATAAGTTTCGATCTTCTATTTTCCATCGTATTAGTTCCGATCTAGTATTTTGCAATCTTTTACTTTCTGATCTACAAACCCAAAAAAACAAAAATATTTACTTTATCGTTTGCTTAGTTTTATTTATCTCTATCAGATCTCACTTTTGCAAGTGACCATGAAGGGATTGACAACCCCTTTATCGCGTTGGGTGCAAGTTGTTTGATTGTTTGTGTTGGTATTGGTGATTTGTGCGTTGTCTCCTACTGATTGATACCTTGGTTCTCTAAGTGAGAGAAATACTTGTCTCTACTTTGCTGCATCAACCTTTCCTCTTCAAGGGAAAAACCAACGCAAGCTCAAGAAGTAGCATTCATTCTCGGGGGTACAAGCAAAGTGAAGAACTTGCCATAATGGCAAAACAAGCAAGCAAGCGAGCAAATAAAAAATACTTTTGCTTTTTTGTAAAATTAAAATTATAAGTGGGGGAGATGAAAACGAGAGGCAAAGGCAAATAAAAAATAAGAGCTAGTAGATATAGTCTGTGTGTAGGTACTTGTTAGGTTTTGATGATGTCTCCCTGGCAACGGCGCCAGAAATTCTTCTTGCTACTTGTGAGTTGCATTGGGATTTCCTCGAAGAGGAGAGGATGATGCAGTACAGTAGAGATAAGTATTTCCTTGGTTAAGAACCAAGGTTATCTATCCAATAGGAGAATCACACAGCCTCGTGAACAACACCTGCACACACAAAAGCAAATACTTGCACCCAATGCGAACAAGGGGGTTGTCAATCCCCTCGGGGGTTATTTGCAAGGATTAAATATCACAGTGGTAGATAGACAAAGTAAATTGCAAAACAAAAGAAAAGAAATAAAATTGTAGCAAGGTAT
Source organism: Triticum urartu (assembly GCF_003073215.2). Lineage (NCBI taxonomy): Eukaryota > Viridiplantae > Streptophyta > Magnoliopsida > Poales > Poaceae > Triticum > Triticum urartu. The sequence goes on from NC_053027.1 coordinate 119,681,851, forward strand.
TTTTGTGTTTTATATATGAGAAAAGTATACCCGCATGCCATAGTTTTCACTAGAGGCTTCTCTCTCGAGCACATAGCATACAGTGGGTGAACAAATTATTGTTGGGCAATTGATAGAAAAGCGCATAGTTATGACGATATTCAAGGCAATGATCATGTATATAGGCATCACACCTGAGACAAGTAGAACGACTCCTACCTGCATCTACTACCATTACTCCACCCGTTGACCGCTATCTAGCATGCATCTAGGGTATTAAGTTAATAAAAACAAAGTAACGCCTTCAGAAATATGACAGGATGTAGACAAAGTAAACCCAACCAATATGAATAAACCCCATTGTTTCCCCCTTAATGGAAACAATACAAATACGTGTCTTGTCCCTTTCTGTCACTGGGATAGAGCACCACAAAATTGAACCCATTACAAAGCACCTTTCCCACTGAAGGTAAATCAATCTAATTGGCCAAACCAAACAGATAGATCAGAGAGAAATGCAAAGCTATAACAAACATGCATAATAAAGTTCAGAAAAGACTCCATTAAATTTCATAAATATTTGAATCATAAACCTACAATTCATCGATCCTAACAAACACACTGCAAAAGAAGTCTACATCGAATAGAACTCCAAGAACATCGAGGAGAACATTGTACTGAAGATCAAAGAGAGACAAGAAGCCATCTAGCTACTAGCTATGGACCCGTAGGTCTATGGTGAACTACTCACGCATCATCAGAGTACAACAAGGATGATGTAGAAGCCCTCCGTGATTGATTCCTCCTCCAGTAGGGTACCGAAAAAGGCCTCCAGATGGTATGGCAGAAGAACAGAAACTTGCGGAGGTAGAAAAAGTGTTTCAGGTGACTCTCCGTTGGTTTCACAATATTTGAGAATTTATAGAGGTGGAATTAGGACAGACGGAGCCTCGTGGGGCCCACGAGATAACAGGGCGCGCCCTGTTGCATTGTCGTATCCTTGGTTGCCGTCTGGTCCCCTTCTGAAGCTTCTAGGGTCTCTCTTGTCCAAAAAAATCTTAGAAAAGTTTCATAGCATTTAGACTCTGTTTGGTACTGATTTCGTGGAAAACCAAAAACAAGCAAAAAACATCAACTGGCACTTGGCACTGGCTTAATAGGTTAGTCCCAAAAAATGATATAAAATACCACAAAAGTTATATAAAACATCTAAGATTGATACTATAATAGCATGGAACAATAAAAAATTATAGATACATTGGTGATGTATCACCCACCGCCGCTCGCTGCTTCTCTTGGTGCTTGCTGCCAGAATGGGGGCGTGCCTTGCATCGGCGGGGCAGGGTCGACCTCGGCTCAGCACCAGCTTCTCCTGCATCAAGCAGGATCCATCTAGGGCCTTGAAGTTAGAGTCATGGTCAGAACAACGCGAGAGGGTCAGGATTGGGGTGAGCCCAATCTAGATCTCGGCGACGACTAGGTGAGCCCCTGCACGGGCATGTCATCCCGCTGCATCGGGTACCACGGTAGCTTCTGGAGCTTTGCCTTACCCGCATGCTGGGCTAAAGGAGATGCCAAGCACATCTCCACTTACGAGCGTCACCTTCCCCTTCCCCCCATCTCCGCAACACACATAAAGGAGGGGCGTATGTGTAAAATTATATGGACTACTTTGTAATTTCAGATTAGGACCGAACATGCATGAAAATTTACGCCACGTAGGCACTGGAATTGCCAGAAAAGACCCCTCCCGACGAAATTGACAAAAAAGACCCCCTAGGCAGTGGCGGCAGGCACGGCAGGCACGCGAGGAGGCGGCAGGCCCTGCCGCCACCACAGGAGGCGGTCCACCGGGTGAGGCGGCCCCTCCCTGCTCCTGCCGTTCGCAGGCCGACAGGCCCTGTGCACGCGCGACGTGACTGCGGGCCACGCCACCACCGGGTGAGGCGGCCTCTCTGCCAAAAGCAACAAGGGGACATTGACGGCGCTGATTCCCGTGTGCGACAGCGACACTGACAGCGGTGATTCCCACGCGCGGGAAAATGCATGCTGATGCCCTGCTTTAGCTTCTTTCTCCCAGGAATCAGTCCTGCTTTAGCTTTTTTTGCCTCAGCGGATGGGACGGCACTGTGAGAATTGCTCTGGCTATTGCTTGATGCAACTGCACTGCGGGAATCAGTCACTCGCTGCGGGAAGCTGTTGTGCCGACACTACAGGGATCCTAAAATTTCTCGCTTAATTTTCTCACCATCATTTATCGCCTGAGCTTATAAAAAGAGACACCGATGCTCTCTTCCAGCCATCCTCGAAATCGCCACTGCGCAAAGTGTGTAACATATTTTTTCAGTCGGTATGAGTTTGCCTTGCTCGATCAAAGCATTAGGCCGAGGAAAATGAAGAATGCAAGTTTGCCTCCGGGGGTGGCAGTCCTACGGTGTTGTGTGGCGATCTTTGCAAGGTGAAGGAGGTTACGGATTTTTCAGATTGGTTGGGCATGAAGTTTTTCATGTGCGCCAATTATGAGGAAGATCCACCCATAGCTATTTCAAAGTACGACAAGCCTCCGGTATGCTTTAACCATCACAAATAGATATTGTTGGTATTTTGATAGATACTTTAATAGCATTCTTGTTTATTCACTACAAAAAAAGACACATCCGTGACATTTTGGGCCGAACGAAAATATTTTATGTCATACATATGACACTTCTATGACGATAATATTGCACTGCAGGCTATGCGTTACTGAACCCGAGCGATTGATCGATGGCTATTAACTGAACCCGATCGAGCGATTCCTTCGCTACTTGGATGAATAGTCCCCAGTGGGGGGATGAACAGGACCCCGTGGGGTTGCCTCTGGATGAAAAGGACCCCGATCGATCGAGCCGGTTGGGGCTGGATGAACATGAACAGGACCACCCCTTGGAGGGCGGGATGAACAGTAGACAGTGGAGAGTAGGATGAACAGTAGCCCGTGGAGGGGTGGTTGAACAGGAGCCCGTGGAGAGGGGTGGTTAAACAGTAGCTGATGGAGTAGCGCGCGGTGGAGGCTGGATGAACAGGAGCCCGTGGATGAACAGTCGCAGGTGGAGGCTGGAGGAGGTCGATGGTGGATGAACAGTAGCTCGTGGAGGCTAGAGGGGGTCGACAGTGGAGATGAACAGTATCCCGTGGAGTCCCGTTTTGCGGTACGCCACACCCCTCCCGATGAACAGGACCCCCATTTCGACCGTAGCGCTCCAACACAAGTCCGTTTCGTCCGTTTTGCGGTACGCCACACCCCTCCCGATCAATAGGAACCCCGTTCCGACCGTAGGAGGTCTGTTTCCTCCGTTTTGCGGTATGCTAGACCCCTCCCGATGAACAGGATCCCGTTTCGAACGTGGTCGGTCGAACACAAGGCCGTTTCCTCCGTTCTGTGGTACGCCAGGCCTCGTTTCCATCCCCCCCCCCCCCCCCCCCCCCCCCCCCCCCCCCCCCCCCCCCCCCCGCTGAGCTGCCCAAGGTGATTTCCTTCTTTGCCGATCTCGATTGTGGTTTTTCATCTAAGTATGTGGTGATTTTTTTTAGAAAAGGAAGTATGTGGTGTTTAGTAATGCACAATTTTATTAGCTTCAATGCCATGGTATACGTAGTGGTTTAAATAACTTGTGTTTCTTGTACTGAAAAGTAATTCAGAATTTGTTTCTGTTTCAATTAGAGCCCTAATGCAGACAAGGATTGTGTGGTTGTACATGTCACTCACTATGAGACGGAAGACCTGAATATACGCACTGGGAAAACAGAGTTCTTAGGCTGTTGGATCCTGGAAGCCATTTGCGGTTATACCAATGAAGAGTTGTATTCCAGCCTCACTGTTGTCAGGCATGTTGTCCAGGGTGTACTGAAGCACAAGAAGTTCAAAGCTACTCCTTCGTTTGTGAGGAATACTATTCTTGTCAAGCTTACGCGGGAAGATGACGTGGCATGCCTCCACAAACAAGTTTATCAGTGGCAAGGCCACAAGGTTGTCTTCATGAAGGTTCACAGGATTGAGCTGCTGTGGGACGTCCTCGATGATGTTCATGGCAAGGTCCATCTTGTGTCCAGCCCAAATTAGATCGAGGCATGAAATAGTTGCCCCAGCTAGTGTTTAATAGTAGTTTGGATTGTGTCTAATTATCCGAACCTTGCCTGTTATCGACCCCTCTGGGGCTAGTACTCTGTTTGAATCCGTCTATGGGAACTGCTGCTACTTTTGTGTGCCCGTGAATCATGTGAGAACCATCGTAATTGTTGCCGAAACAGATGCGTCCTCACTAGTTTTTTCATGAATATGGCATGGTAAGACATAAGTTGTCACGGTTTATCATACGAGCAGTGTGTGTTTTGATGAAATAGAGCACTCGTTTGAGAACCATGTGCCGACGTATACATAAGTACTTGTAAACACTGTTGGTGCTACCCCACTTGTAAGCAGTTGTGCAAAACACGACACATTGGCTCAGCTCGCTTCAACACTAGGCTATCGACCAGCTAACAATCAACAATCTGCTGTCTGACATATAAGCAACTATGTATCTTGTTACAGTGGTTCATGCAGTTAATTGAGGCCACAATGTAATAAATTCCAAACATTCACACGCTAGTCCAGCGCTCATGTGGAACACTCACATTAAACTCGTCTTCATAAAAAACTTGAAAAGCATAAGTTAAGCAATTTTATACATCTCAATGATTCATAGAACATAAAAAACATATACTAGTTCACAGCAAAAGACAAAGTTGTGAGAAGGTTTAGAAATCAGGAAAAAACAAGCAAGGCTTCTCTCCGAGCAAAGGGCCTCCCGGCAGGCTTAAATTTCCTGGAGTTCACTCTGGTTTTTTCTTGTTGCCACCATTCAGGGTTAGGTTCTCTTATTCCAGAATAACCAATTATAATTGTGGTATCAGCTGGAATGTGAACTGAACCATGCAGTGTACTGACCAGCTGAAATGCTTGTGCATTCCACTAAATTTAAGCACCGCTATTTGCAGAAATAAGCAGACCACAATGCCTCTTTTCCGCGCACCTGTCCAAAAAACCGCCGTGCAGCCATGCCAGCTAGTCCTTGGTCCATGGATGAACTGGTAGAAAGTGCATTTCGGACTAGGATGCAGTTGTTTTCGATCGTCCCTGCACTACAATCAAGAAGTAAAACGTATGAATCAGCTTATTTTAGATTGCGTTGGTCATTCTACCTTAGTTACTACCAATGTAGGGATACCTTGAAGACGGGAGGTTAGACGACGGTAGCGAGGGATAGCCATCTCATTTTGCACAGTTGTACTAAAACTGAGGTGTGTGCTTTTGATTGCGCGGATAGAAACGATACGGAGACAGACATCCCGAAATGATATGGAGACAGACATCCCTGTTTGCGCAAATAAGATATACGGTTATTTAAACAGTGACAGATATTACTACTTCCCCCGTTTCCTCTTAGAACCAAGTCCTAGATTCATGCTACAGCTTTCCCACTTTCTTCCCTGTTTGAACCAACGCTTTGAGTCGACTATATGAAATAGCTTTACTTATAATCTACTACTACTATAATGCGGCAGTTTTGAAATTGGATTTACCACCCCATCTTCGGTTCTCCCGCCCAAACAAGCATTGGCTCAAAATCCACCGTTCATTTCCCCTCTCATGCATATCACTGCCGTCCATCAAACAAAGGATGACATGATCTGACGGCTAAGAGCTGTTGGATTCGCTCCCGCTCCTTGTGCACATGGCCGACTCTGCTCTCCAAGTAAACAAATAAAGAAGTCCCCGTTGAATCTGGATTGCACCTACTGAAGTTGAGAAATGTCTAGAAACTGTTGTCACCTCCTCACCTGCAAGTATGACAAGTTGGCAAATAGCTAGCACATTTTGGTTCCCCGTTGTCACCTGGGAAATAAACACTCTACTACTAACTAATTTTTTTAGATTACTGTAAAAATGGATTTTTTTAGATGCCGCTATACTGCAAAGTTTACACTTTTCACATAACATTACATTGCATGGCTGATGCTAGCTAAAGTTTTATTCTGCTTCATCGAGAAATGTAATATTTTTATTATTCATAGAAAAAGTGTAATATTTTATTTCAGTCATACATAAGCTATACCTCAAGCTAATACAGGACATGAGTGTCTGTCAGACCTAAATGACTTATTTAGTTGCACAAAATAGTCCATAAACATGCATGTAAACCATCAAACAACTCTAGAACTATACATCAGTGGAACCCAGGAAACATCATATAATAAAACTACAACTTTTATCTTGTAATCAAATTCTTACTTGGAACTCAGTTTGATTTGTGCAAGTGATTTGCTTCTTATTTTAGAATAGTCCTTAGATCATGCAAACAAACACACTATGATATCTACTCAAGATACGAGTACCCAGTTCTCTCTCTAAAAAGAAGGTATATGAGTATTTGTCATACAGAACATACGTGGAAAGCACGTGCCTTAGTAGAAGTCTAGGTGGCTTTGGAACAGCAGACGGAAGTAGAAAAGGATCCACACGAAGGGAGCTGGGGCAGTAGAGCAAGGCAGGTTTCGAAGGAATATATACCTGAGGGTCATCGGCATGTCGCAAAGACGGCGTTGGGAGGCCGCATCTTGGCCACAATACCACAAGGAGGAAGAAGGGGCGGAGGCCCTCCCGAGCCGGCGCTCTCTCGGAGAGAACGGCACGGCCGCCTATCTGGACGCGCGGGCAGCCGTTGGTCTCCTCCCTCGCCGCCGACGACAGCGTGAACGATGCACCTACACCCCTGCCCCGGTCGAGGTTGTCCGGCCGGATTTGTGACCAGCCATGAGCTGAGAGAGAGTGTGGCCACCTATGTGTTGCTTAGATCTAGAGAGCATGAGAGAGTGAAAGAGAGGAACCCTAGTAAAGCAAGCGCTAAGGCTCCTGCTTTTATATATAGTGGAGTGATTTTGTTGTACCAGCTTCAAAAAAGGCGCTCCTACGTGTACCCGCGAGTGGGTGTGAGAGAACTAGTGCATGCGTGCACCGCTTCTCTTCGTGAGAGTACAATATACTATGCCCAAAGAACGTTCGCCGCAAGAGTAATAGTACAAGTGTGTGACGTGTGAGCTAAAATAAAATGTGCGCACCATCTTTTGTTTCTTAGAAGTTCTGAGGGTAGGGTGTGAAGAGCACATATGTGCGTGACGTCTACCTGCAGATAGACGGTGGGTGCGACGTGCGAGTCTGCGAGAGGACTCGGGAGAGTCGTGACTCATGAGGGTGCGTGTGCGTGAGAGAGAGGGGGCACGTATCAATGCAATGCATGTGTCCGTAAATCATTATCCGACAAACGTTCGCCACAAGCCTTTTCCTGACGAACGCCGTAAGGACCGTTAGATCGGCATCCGACAGTGTCAGTTTTGCCATGTCATTTAACAGAACAGCCACTCCTCCTACACACAAATCTTCCACATGAGTGTTAGCAACTGCCATATGCTCCCTCCGTTCCGAAACGCGGTGCATATAGCTTTATTGAAAATTCAAACCTTGCAAACTTTTACCGAGTTTTCGTGTACCAAATTGCACATGTAGAATACCATGTATATATCATGTCATTCATCTTCGAGAGGTAACTATAAAGTTGGGTGAGGAGTCTACAAAGAAAGACCATCGTATCACCCGCAGCAATTTCAAGCATCCTTTAGTGTCGAGGAATATCATAGGAACTCTATATGATAGGATTTTTATAGGATTTTTTTCCTTTAGAGCCAATTGGTTCATAGGAATAGATTCATATACTCCACATTTCAAACGAAATAAACATGATATCATTTCTATAGCTTTAGAGCCACTTGGTTCATATGAATGGATTCCTATACTCCCTTAATTTCGAAGGAAAATAAACATTAGCGTATATTCAATAGAAAAGTTCCTATGATATGAACCAAATTACATCTCTTTTCTAATCCCTCCTCATAGGAATTGAGAAACATGTCATCTCTATATTCAATAGAAAAGTTCCTATGATGTGAACCAAATGACATATCTTTTCCAATCCCTACTCATAGGAATTGAGATGCTCCATGTCATCTCATTCCCTACAACTTCCATGTATACATCTTCTATTCCTAGATAGATAGTACAACCCACTAGTAGCTTTTTTCCAAAACATGCAACTATGGCACAAGAACTATATAGTGTGCCAATAACTTTGAAAGATGGTCGCTGGATGAAGCTAACCCAACAGTGCAGAGATAGGCAAATCCGAGCACTACTGGCCGTTGGATATCATCAACGTTCCACCAGATCTGCCACATGTACAATTTAGAAGACTCCATGGTTGAACTTAAGCATAATGCACAAACCTCAAAACACAAGCACTTCTCCTTTGTTCTAGAATCTTCTGTATCATAATTGATTATTTTTTTCTAAATTAATTGCCATTATTTGTTTTTTACTTTATGATTTACTCCCTCCGTTCCAAAATAGATGACCCAACTTTGCACTAACTTTGAACAAAGTTAGTGCAAAGTTGGGTCATCTATTTTGGAACGGGGGGAGTACAATGCACAACCCCATCAATCTTAACATTTTTATAAAACTTATTGATTTCGAATGAGATGAACTATAAGAACTAAGTGAACATCTACATCATGCATATATGACTCAAAGCTTTACATCCTATAGTGTGTATTTATTCATAATTTGGTTTCGAAATCTCATGCGTTCAATACATGTGTACCTTACTAGTTTTGAGTAGAGTAGCAAATTTCACGCGGCCCCGGGTATATCAAAATGCAGGGCCCATGCATCATTGCCTTTCGGTTGAACCTACGTCCACAATTTTTTGTACGTACTATATCTCCACTGGTCCCCAAACCCAAAATGTTGCCTCGTTCCCGTAAAACCAAGTGGCCCACACATATTTAAGGTGTCGTCTCGAACCCGTTTACTACGACGTGGCCCCGCACGCCGTAGTACTCCTACAAACCCTACCACTGCACTCATCATCGGTTTTCTTCAAGAGGACGAGGGAGAAGCCGATTTGTAGTGGAGGCGCTTTCAAAAAAAGGATCTGTAGTGGAGACCCCTACCCTAGGGTGCCCTAGGTAGCTGCCGCACGCATCATCGTTTTCTCTTTTCTTTATGCTCTTGCGCCCTAGAGTGAAATGATGGTTGCTTCATCCGTCCAGCTTAATGCGGGAAAGGTGGGGCTTTGTGATTTGACCCCTCGTCGCTCATTTTCTACTACTGTGGCGCTACGACCGGGGTGCCTCCAATTCCAACCGCTGCTCCGAACTGTAATTTGGTGCATCGCACGTGGAATAAGACGATGGATGAGCCACATGTCGGCCAAAGGGGTCCTGTTAAGTGTGTCGCCATTTCGTGTGCGGACTGACCCTGCTTGAGTTGCTATGCCAACACGACAGGAGCAGCCTACCACTTGGTTTTGCTCCTTGGTGAATCCCGACTATATTGATCTAAAAAGATACGTCCTGAACTACCCTCTCTGTCTCGGTTTTTTTATTTTTAGGCGTCTCGGTTTATAGGGCATGCACGTAGTTCTAGGTCATCCATTTGACTAACTAAATATGAGTTACTATGTCACAAAAAGTATATCATTGGATTCTTAAGCGGATGTAGTTGTATTTAAAAGTCGAGGGCGGGGCTTTTCTTGCGCGGTAGGCGGTGGGGCAGTTCCGCCTAGTCGGTTCGACAGAGACGCGAGAAGACGAGGGAGTAGGCTGCTGCAAACGTAGGGCTGTGTGATTTGACAGCAAGTTACTGCTGGACAGGTGGGGCCCCGTGATTTGACTTGCCATTATCATTTTAACTGTGACGCTACGACCGGCGTGAGTCTCCCAGATTCCTGACCACCTCCATACAGGTGCCTCTCCCAATGCTCCACCATGTAGTAGAGGCTGGCTCTTGCATGAGAGCCTACTTCTCCACTTTTTCCTTGCCTCTCTTTCCTCCACATATGCAAAAATGCCATGTAAAGCGCACTATTGTACTTACTTTTACTTGCTCCTACATGTGCTTAAGCTTGCCACATAAGCATAAAGTCTGATGTGGCAAGTTAATCAAGAAGAGAGAGACTAGTTTGGTGACCCAAGGAAGAAACGGTGCTAAGCGTGTGTACCTAGGTGAAAAGACAATTTTGAGTCTATAGCTAATTAAATGAAGCAAACTTAGCAACACCATTTCATTGGAAGAGGTCACTCCTTGGCAAATGCAATAAATACACGCGCTTAGCACCGTTTCTTCCTTGAGTACGAAGAAAGAGATAGAGAGGAGTAAAAAAATACACTTATAGCCAACCTTGTTGTAGTATGAGTGACTAAGTGATGACTATGTATGATATGCCAACATCAGATAGCCTAACGCACCGTGTTAAATCTCCAAGGGCGCGACCGCGCGAGCGATGCGACGGTCGTGGTAGGCGCGACAATGATACGGGCTGCTGGCAGCCCTTGGATCTGAGATCAAACGGTCGCATGCTAAGTTGCTGAAAATTTGCAGAATAACCCTCCAGGATAGGATATTCACCCATAGGTCTAGAATCACGCCATGCAACCGTTCGATCTCAGATCCAAGGGCTCTCGGAAGCCCGTATCATGGGAGAATGGAAAGCCACTACCCTGCCGTTCGCACGCTGGCAGTTCGCTCCTACTCGTCCCCGCACGTCCTTCAATACTACGGCGGTTCGCTCCTAGTCGTCCTGTCCATTCACATTACGGCAGTTCCACTAATCCTAACCCTCCTCCCAAATCCATGGCATCCCAAATCTCCACGATCAGCGGTGAGTACAAGGTTAGAACCATCACCGGCGATGAGTTCGACGTCATCTACACCCGTTCTTCCGCGACGGTGAAAGGATGCCTTTCTCGCTTCAGACGCATGTTCGAAGACTTAGATGATGAGTGGGTCGTTGGGCTAGATGTTGAGTACACCATAGTCCTGGGACGAGAGAAGGATCTAAAAGACGAATAGAGGAAGAAGCCCGCCGTGATCTAGGTTTGCGTGCATGACTTATGCTTGGTCTACCACATATGCCATGTCGACATTGAGTGCCAGGATTTTAAGGACTTCCTCAAGAGCAACCTAGTCAAATTCGTTACTGTAGACTTTGGTAACGACAAAGGCGTCCTGCATCGAATAGGCCTCGTTGTAGGCAACACCTTCGACCTCCAGAAGAATCGGCTGGTGTTCGCTCGTCAGCCTTCAATGTTGACCCTGGCAGGAGCCATGGTTCATCCTTCGTACGGTAAACTGGAGAAACCTACATACACGTTTCATCGTCATGCATGGCAGCGGAATGTACTAGATATAGACCACATCCACTACGCTGCAATGGATGGCTACCTTTGCTTCAATATCTACAAGGGTTGGATGAAGAGCAACAGCCAAGTGTGCGGTTCAAGCAAAGAAGTATCGGCCAAGAGGAAGAGGGACAAGGACGAAGTCGATGACGTGGACGAGGACTCCGAGTAAGGTGGCAGTGTCGTTGCTCATGGTGGTTCTAATGCAGTGTCTACCGGAATAGTTGCAAAGTTTAATTTCAGGTGTGCTTAATTTAATTTGAGGGGTGTGTTGTGCTGAGCCCCCAGCAGAACTATGTTATGTTTCTTCTCATTACTTTAACTCTTCAGTACGTACATACTAGTATTTCTTACATTTCATCTTTTAGTTGGTATAGTACTACCACTCATTTCTTCACAATATATACGTACAATATATATGGCCAACATCATATAGCTAGCAGTTTAGTTGTCAAAGAATTTCAGGGTGCTTAGAGGGTGCTTGGATCCAAGGGACTTATTTTAGTCTGACTAAAAATAGTCTCTTTAAGAGGCTAAAGTTCCAAGCACCCCTGAAAGAGGGGCTAAAACTAGTCTTGAGACTAAATTTTTTTTAGTCAGGGGTACCCCTACTAAAATGTGGATTAGTCCTCTCTCTACTCATTTAACACCTCTCCTTTAACACAGGCGAGTTCTGGATTGGAGGGTTTGGAGGATAATAAATGCTCATTAACTTGATTTTAGCCTTTTTATTATTTGGATCCAAGCATGGGTGAGGCTAGCATGTTTTAGTCCCACTACTTTTAGTCATGGGACTAAAACGTATCCAAGCACCCTCTTAGTTTTATTTGAGGGGTGGGTTGTGCTGGACACCATTATTGTGACTAGCCTTTTTAATAGTACTATATGCATAATTTGGCGACGAGCGCTCTCTATATGTACCACCTTTTTTAATTTCAATTTTTGCTCCATGGCGCAATCCATCGATAGTACTGCTGTACAAAAGTATACATTTTTTAAAAGGCTAGAGTACTGTTCATCACATATATAGCCAGTTAAATTCTCAACCTAGAACGACGTGCATGCCATGTAGTAAACTGATACGGAGGAAGTATAGTAAAAATGAGGTGATTTTACCGAGCAATCGGCGGGGGAGCATGGCTTGTCATGCGGTCCCACGTGTCATGATGTACCAAGGCGATGCGCGTGTCCCTCTTGAGGCAGAAGCAATACTAGTACGTGGTTTGAGATGATGGCGAACCGAAGTGTGAAATAATGGTTGCTTCGTCCGTCTGGGAAAGTGCGGCATTGTGATTTGACGTCTCATTGCTCATTACTACTACTGGGTCGGTACGAGTGGGGTGCGTCCCCCCTGCTGTTCTGCACTGTTATTTGGTGCTTGACACGTCGACCCGGTTGCTATATGTCCCACATGTCGACGACAGGAAGTACAGAATTCATGAAAGGGAGCATCGACGGAGGAGTATACTACAGAATTCATGAAAGGGAGCGACTTAGTTTTGGAAAATCTGTTTTTACGGAGTATGTACCCACTAGGGTTTATAGGGCTCATCTAAAAAAATTCGTTTTTCCGTTTGATAAGTCTCAGTTCTACTATACTAGTAGTAGTACCATTACATGTTGGATTTCGAGGTGCGTTAGATCACCCGACGCAAGCAGTGTCAAGAGGAAACTAACCAATGCATGTACAAGTTCATGGAAATTTAGTGGTAATTCATGCATTCGTTCTAATTAATGCCTCGGTAAACATAACTTCTTGAGAAAAACGAGCGTACTAATTACTTGTGCAAAATATGAAATTAATTCGACCACTCACCGTCTACCTTGGTTGGAGAGATTTTGAAATTGAGCCATAAACTGGAAAGGAGGGAGTAGTAACTTTTGTCTCGATTACTATTTGTGGCCTTGTATAAATGCAAAATGTATTTTTTTTATAGTGGCCCTGTATAAGTAAATGGAGGGAGTACTAACCAAAGTACGTAGTAGGGACGAGGAGTAAACGGAGGGAGTAGTAAAATTTTCTCCTCGTGCTGCGAGCCACCGCGCGCGTGGGTGAGGGAGCAGGCGTAAGGCGTACTAGTAAGCAAGCTTCACCTCATCCTGCGAGCCACCGCGCCTATGGGCGGGGGAGATGGCGTACTAAGCAAGCTTCTCCTCGTTCTGCGAGTTGACGGGACACATCAAAAGTACTCTAGTGTATAGAGCCTTGCATCTAAGGTAGGCCCCACATGGTTTGCCTCTTTTTTTAATTTAACATAACGCGTCAAGTCGCAATTTGTTTGTTCACCCGTGGTAGATGATCCTCCCTCCACCAAGTGGACAACCAGTACACGTGCCAAATTACCACGTGGGCTGCCTTTTTCGTACAGAAATGAGCTCCACCGTGTACCCACGCGGGTGTGGTTGGGAAAGAGGCGGGAGTACGTGCGCCGTGCGTGCACCTCTTCTCTTCGTGCACGTCCCCCACCTACGTGGGTGTGTGTGAGAGAGATACAAACCTAGACATAATGCGTCGTCCATCCCCATGCCTCCACCCAGTCTGACCACCAGTCACCACCATGCCCCACTCCTCCTCACCTTATCTCTCATCTTTCTCCCTCCATTTTTATATACAAGGGGCCACTATCAAAATTACAATTTGCAGATATACAAGGCCACTAACACTAATCGATGCAATATTAATGGTGTTTGCCTCGTGATACTAGCAAAGGAGGACATTAATTATCCCTTGCATGCATGCGGGAGTTTGTAAAAAAATGCATCTTGATGTTCCATGCAATGCACGGGCATCTTGCTAGTCCATGAAAACAACACATGGCAAAATTCCATGGCTTGGGGCGGCAACTGGCTCCGTCGGGCGAGGGGAGGGAGGTGGATCAGCGAGCTGCATAGCTCGTATCCGGCGGGCTACCCAGTCGGCTTGGATGCGGAATAACTACTCTTCGTAAGCCATTGTAAGAGTGGAAAAATGGTGGAGGAGATAGGGGAGCAGCCCGGTCATGAACGGACGTGTGTCTAGAGTGGGTTTCTCGGCTTCCACACGGGCGAGTTTCATGGAGGCATTTTAATGCGGCACGGAGGCGTGTTCGGCCGGTCGTGCCGCGAGTGGCGCCCTTGACTCTGACCTAGGACACCGCGCCGTTCTTCCACTGACATGTGGGCTCTTTGGGTGCATGGCATGCATGTCAGTGACCCAACGCAGGCAGCGCACAGCAGAGGAACCTTTGGTGGGCCAGGGCGGTCAGAAGCGGGCATTTCATAAACCGATGATTGTTCATTGAGTGTGACGTTATCTTTTTCATGTAGATAAGCCTACTATGTTGATAGCCTGTTCGATACGTTGTGATTCATAAAGACCGCTGCAAACATCAATGTTCTGCTTATCACAGATAAGATTGATTAATACCTGTAACAATCCATGTCCTTAACAAAGGGTGCATGCACGTATAGGTTGAACGTGTGTCTTGCGTCGTGTGCTGTGTGCATGCAGGCGTGCAAGTGTTGCGTGCGTGCAAGGGTACGTTTCAGTGTTGCATGCATGGGTGCGTACGTGCGTGTGTTCGTGAGTGCATGTGTACGTGTCAGTGTTGCACGCCAGCAAGCGTGCGTGTGTACGTGTCAGTGTTGCACGCCTACATGCGTGCGTGTCTTGTGTGCGTGCATGTGTACGCGCAGGGTGAGGCTACACGTCAGTCGACTGACTTTTTCATCTCTGGTCATTAGATTTTCCAGCCGTTGGATACGAAATCAAGGGCCTCCAGTTTATCATCAAACTCCACCCCCCCCTGAGCCACCAGCCACCATCGGCCGAACCGCCAGCCCCCGCCGCCCGCGGCCGGCCCGCCCTCCCCGAAAACACTCATTTATTACCATTTTTGTCCTTCATATACGCGCTGACGGGTGGGCCCTATGGTAATGTGCACTGCTGAATGTGGATCGTTTGACTGGTCAATTGATCATGTTATCAACAAATTACGGAGCTGTATGGTGAGCCAGTGACCGTATGATCACCCTTAAATGTACTCCTATTTTATTAACACAGTACAGACTCAAACTACCATTTCTTTATTTCATATACGGGGTGACAGGTGGGCCCCACGGTTACGCGCCCCGATGGTGCAACACTAGTTGCGCCGCGTGGAACGTTTGACTGGTCAATTGATTGTGTCATCAACAAAATACGGAGTTGTACAGGTGAGCCAGTGACCATATAATCATGATATGTATTTGTTTAACACGGTACAGACGCAAGGGCTCATATATACGCGCAAGCACTCACCGCTATAAGCGCACACACGCGAACCCTACCCCTATGAGCACCTTCGAGAGAGTGGGCCAGCATATATGATCTTGAGATTTTACGAAGTCACCATAGGTGCCTCGTAGTCGAGTGGAATTTCTCCTCCCACTAAACGTACGTCGTCGGAAAATACTGAAATTAACACAAGATAAATGCGAGCATCGGGACTTTAACCTTGGTGGGCTCAAGAAACCACTGGCCTCTAACCATCCAACCACATGTTGGTTAGCACGACAAAATGTATGTGGTGACCGTGATGAGCTTATTCTGAAGTCCACTGACCATATCGTGCTTTCGCTTCAAATACAATGATCGTAAGTGTCGTCAACAAAATACGGAGCACGCATCAAATGCAAAGTCCGTCAGTGTCATCAACAAAATATGGAGACGTATCGTGAGCTAGATACCGTTGTACTATTGTATATGCTTATTTACTGGACGATTGTGTGTGTGGTGTGGTGGGCACATCATTTCTAGTTGTGGTGGGTCAACATGAAGACTCATGGGTCGGTTCCATCCTACGCCACATATAGGTTGGACCGAGACGTGTTATACGAAGACCCATGTGGAGGACTCGGCGTACAACACGAAGCTACCAGAGTCGTGGAGGACTCTATCCCCACTAGTGATAACCCGACTATATATGATTTGTAACCCTAGGCCCTTAGTATGTTATACAAGATTGGGGGCTAGTTCGTCGATAGTATACACACACGCACAATGCCTAGTATTCACGTGTACTTTGTACACGCCCCTATCACTAATATACAGTACCAGGAGTAGGCTCTTTCTTCAACTGCAATTGAATTCTAGCATGTGCATGTGTTTATTTCATA
Source organism: Triticum urartu (assembly GCF_003073215.2). Taxonomy (NCBI): domain Eukaryota; kingdom Viridiplantae; phylum Streptophyta; class Magnoliopsida; order Poales; family Poaceae; genus Triticum; species Triticum urartu. Next base: position 119,698,282 of record NC_053027.1, read on the forward strand.
TTATCGGTCCATAGAGTGAGAGCGGTTTGAAATACAGGCAATGGATGCTTTTGCAATTCATATATAAACATTAATTAGTGCACTCCATGTTGTTAGTGTGAAGCACTTTATACATTTGTCACTTGCATGGATACATTCCAAATTGCTAGCTACGAAATAGAATACATGTCGAATTCAACATAAAGGGGGTTTCGAAGATTTGAATTCATAGGAAGTGCATTCATCTATTTGAACCCGAGATAATGGCATTTGTAAATCAGATGTAAAAGGGGGCATCAATCTTTGTTGTGAGTTTGAACATGCTATATATATTCATACGCATATCTAACTTTTTTTTTGCAACCAAGGATATTATATCTGGAACCATGCATGAACTGAGGTAAGTTGCATATTTTTTAATATATACTCCTATACAATGTATATTCAAATGTGCCCCCTCCATTCCAAAATAATCGTAGCTTTAGGATTTTCAAGAGTAAAGATTTGTGAAGTTTGACAAATCCTGAAAGTTCAATTCAAGAGAACCAAAAACTTCAAATGCTTCTGCTCCCAAATATTGAGGGCTCCTTTGATTCAAAGGAATTGCATAGGATTTTTGGAGGATTTAAACCCTTAGGAATTTTTCCTATGATGCTCGTTTGATTTGTAGGATTGGCATCCTTAGGAATTTTTCCATATGATCCATTTGTACTACATTTTGGAGGAAAATTTCCATCCACTCAAACCTCTTTGTAGAATTCCTTTGTTTTTCCTATGCTATCAAACATTCTTTCAAATCCTGTAGGATACTATGGGACATGTCACCCTATTCCTGCATTTTTCCTATTCCTTCATTTTGACAATCCTGTGAATCAAAGAGGCCCTGAACGAAGCGCCAAATAGGCCTCTGGTCACCCGAAACCGCGCGAGACTAATGTTTTGGTGGTAGGAAATTACTGTCCTAACTCTGGCCCGTGTAGCCTATCGGCCCGATGTCCAAAGGTCTAAACCGGGGTAGGTTTGTAACTTCACCAAGACGCCAGAGAAGCATTCATACGCCGTGGGCGCCTACCCATGCGCTCGGCCAAAATCTATCCCGCCCACATTTGGGACACCTGACATGACTGTCCTACCCCCAACCTGCAATATGTCCGAAATTTTAGATGGGGGGAAAGTTTGTAACTTTCCCCAAATTTCAAACAAGCGCGTCTCAAACCGAAACGTTGTTCCCCCTTAGTTCCCCGCCTCCCTCCGTTTCCCCATTCATACTCCGTGGGTGCGAAAACACCCTCTCCACCAGCCGCGAAACCCCAGCCTCCTCCGTCCTCCACCCCATAGCGGCCAATCCACCGCCGCCCTCCTCCATCACATCGGAGCCGGTACCCCAATGTCGTCGTCCAATGCAACCGCAACCGCAACGCCCTCAAGGACTTAGCAGCTGAAGCCGAGGCAGAGCTGCCTCCACGATGCCGACGCCGACGTGCGCCGTACTAGAACCACTCCGACCACGCCGTCCTGCGCCTCACTGCTGCGGCTCCACTGTCGCAACCGTCCACCGCACCGGAGCTGTTCCCGCTACGCCGTCGTTCACCGCCTCGGATCTGCTTCCCCGCCGCCGACAGACGGCCACCACACCACACTCAACAACTTGGCCATGGGTTCGTCCAAGGCTGCACCGTCCTTCACAACTTCTGGTTTCCGGCGAATAACAAGAAGATCGTTGGAAAAACAGAAGGAGGACACAGCACTGCCAGCAGAAAGAGGTACTCCTCTTCCCTTATTCGTGCAAATCTTATGTCTCCGCTCACATCGTATTCATCCCACGAAAGAAACTAGTTGAGCGCTTCTTACTGCATCTTCTTCATGATACTAAATGCACAAGGTTTCCTCCCTTTTACTATTTCACCTTTGCTAGAGGTCAGTAGCCCGCTTGGATTTCAATTCAGGCACCCGCTTAGGCGCGCGGAGCACCTAGTCCGCTTGTTCCCCGGGGAAGCGGCGCATCAGTGTCTATCATAGGGGTGTGGGGCGCAGGAGCTGCTTGCGCCTGATCTGGAGGTCGGAGGGGCTTGAATGGATGGCCGGGGGGCGGTGCCAAGCACGGCGGTGCGGTGCGGTGAGGTCGAGGGGAGGGCGCGGGCAGGGGAGGAATACTGGGCCGATGGTCGCTGGCTTTTCGAGGAAGATCATCAACACTGACTCGCTGGAGGTAGATGAAGGCGATCTGCCCGTTCTTTGTACATCGGACAGTGCAGAAAAAATGGACTGACCTATTTGCTTTCAGTCAACTGTTATTTTCATAGAATCTTGTAGTAATTTAGTGTGCCATGCATGTTGTAGAGCTATCATATGTCTCCCGTCATTTATTTCTCACCGACCTGCTATCTTCTACCTTTACACTGTACTAATTGTGCACACACTTCACCCATACTCACACTATTTTTTTATGCATGGGTATTTCAGACTCTGACGCAGTGTTGATGAATGCAGAAAAGAAAAGACAGAAGTCGCTCCAGTGTAATTCGAAGATAAGCACTAAGCGTTCCAGCGCTCTAACAGGTGCAGTGTCAGCAGTTGGAGACAGTAAACTTAGCTCTGCAGTTGATGATCTCAATTGCCATACACAACCATCCCAGGTGCTTGCTTTAACTTCACGTTGTCAAATGTGGTTGCATGTTGCATATGTTGTCTAGCTTGTATTGCTTCCAATTTGGTTAAATTGCATCTGCTTACTTTACACATTATACCTTTGATAATGACATGCCTTCCTGTTTTTGATACATACTACATATGTCTGTTAACCATGTTCATACATCAAACTAATGCTCTTTTGTATCCCTCGTCAATCACTTATGATGAGACAGTCACCCGGGTGGGTTTCTGTGAGACGCCATACTCATATAAAGAGTGCAGTGTCATCCTCCCCACATGATTCTCAAGAAACATCAATGCTAAATGAAGATAGTCAAAGTAGCTCTCTAGTTGATCACCGCAATTCCCCCACACCACCATCGCAGGTGCTTGCTCTTACTTGGCAGTGTGATATGTAGTGTTCGTCTTACATGAAAGTAGTGTTCGTCAGTATCATGCATCAATGAGTTCTGAAGAGCAAATTTTATACCTTTTTCTTGTGGGTTTGACTTGACAAGGCAAAATCAAGAAAGAGGAAGGAAAAGAGTAAGGAAGGCGATGATGGTGGTCCTCTACAGCAACGTAAACGGAGCATCTGTACCGATTCTCCTTGTACTGATAGTGCATTACAAGGTCCAAGTCTCCGCTCCCCTACTCCACCATCCAAGGTGCTTGCTCTAACTTGGCAGTGTGATATCTGGTTGCATGTTGCATATGGTGTCTAGCTCGTATTGCTCCTAATTAGTGTAAACTGCATCTGCTTAGCTTACACATGATACATGTGAATATGACACGCTTTCCTGTTTTTGGTACATACTATATCTTATGATAAGGCACTTTTCTTGCGTATCCCTCATCAATGCTCCTAATTTGTTAAATTGCATCTCCTTAGCTTACACATTATACATGTGAATATGACACGTCTTCCTATTTTTGGTACATACTACATCTGCCTATCACACCATGTTCTTACATCAAACTACTATTCTTGTGTATCCTGCGTCTATCGCTTATGATGAGACAGTCACACGCGTGGGTTAATATGAGACGCAATACTCTTATAAAGAATGCAATTTCATCCTCTCCACATGATTCTCAAGAAACAGCAAGCCTAAATGAAGATATTGAATGTAGCTCTGTACCTGAAGACCGCACTTCCCCTACACCACCATCACAGGTGCTTGCTCTAACTTCGCAGTGTGATATGTGGTTGCATGTTGCATACAGTGTCTAGCTTGTAATGCTTCTAATTAGGGTAAATTACATCTGCTTAGTTTACACACTATACCTATGAATATGACATGCCTTCCTATTTTTGGTACACACTACATCTATGTGTTAACCTTGTCTTACATGAAACTACCTCTCTTCTGTATCCTGCATCAATCACTTACGATGAGTCACCTTTATTCATTGCATATTGCATATTATTTCTAGCCTGTTGCCATGTATTGCTTCTAATTTGGTCAAATACATTTGTTAGGGCACCCTTTTAATTTGGCAGAGTGATATTGGTTTCATCTTTCATATGGTTTCTAGCTTGCATCGATTCTAACAAGTTCAAGCACCTTGTGCTTAGTTTACACTTTATACATCATACATGTCAATATGTCACGCCGTCCTGTTTTTCATATATATTCCATCCTCCTATCATGCGGCTGCCTTACATGAAAGTAGTGTTCATCAGTATCATGCATCAATGAGTTCTGAAGAGCAAATTTTATTCCTTTTTCTTGTGGGTTTGACTTGACAAGGCAAAATCAAGAAAGAGGAAGGAAAAGAGTAAGGAAGGCGATGATGGTGGTCCTCTGCAGCAACATAAATGGAGCATCTATACTGATTCTCCTTGTACTGATAGTGCATTACAAGGTCCAAGTCTCTGCTCCCCTACTCCACCATCCAAGGTGCTTGCTCTAACTTGGCAGTGTGATATCTGGTTGCATGTTGCATATGGTGTCTAGCTCGTATTGCTCCTAATTAGTGTAAACTGCATCTGCTTAGCTTACACATGATACATGTGAATATGACACGCTTTCCTGTTTTTGGTACATACTATATCTGTCTATCACACCATGTTCTTACATGAAACTACTCTTCTTGTGTATCCTGCATCAGTCACTTATGATGGCACACCTTTAAGTTGGCAGTGTGAATTGGTTTGCGTCTTGAATATGATTTCTAGCATGTATTGCTTCTAGTTTGATGAACGCCACCTATGACGAGACAGTTTTAACTTGGCAGAGTGATATTGATTGCACCTTCCATATGGTGTCTTGCAGTGTTTCTAATTTGTTGAAGTGTCTTCTGCTTAGTTACCACATCATAGGTGTGAATATGTCAAGCCGTCCATTTTTCGTACATATTCCATCCTCGTATCATGACTTTGCCTTTCATCAGAGTAGTGTTCGTCAGTATCATGCATGAATGAGTTCTGAAGAGCAAATGATATTCCTTTTTCTTGTCGGTATGACCTCACAATGCAAAATCAATAAAGCTGAAGGAAAATGGCAAGGCATTGGATGATGGTGGTCCTTCCGAGCAACTGAAATGGAGGTTCTCTACAGATTCTACTCCGCCATCCTCCCAACAAGATTCGCAAGACAACGCAAGGCTAGACAGTCAACGTAGCTGTGTAGATGATGAGCACATCTCCCCTACTCCACCATCATAGGTGCTTGCTCTAACTTCGCACTATTATATGTGGTTGCATGTTGCGTATGATGTCTAGCTTGTATTGCTTCTAACTTTGTTGAATTGCATCTGCTTACTTTACACATAATGCCTGTGAATATGACATGTGTTCCTGTTTCTACATCAGACTACTATTCTTGCATATCCTGCATCAGTCACTTATGATAAGGCACCTTTAAGTCGCCATTGTGATATTGGTTGTGTCTTGCATATGATTTCTAGCATGTACTACTTCTAATTTGTTGAAACGCCATACAGTTTGAACTTGGCAGAGTGATATTGGTTGCATCTTTCATATGGTGTCTAGCTTGCAGTGCTTCTAATTTGTTGAAATGCCTTCTACTTAGTTACCACATCATATGTGTGAATATGTCACACCATCCTGTTTTTCATACATATTCCATCCTCGCATCATGTGTTTGCCTTTCATCCGAGTAGTGTTCGTCACTATCATGCATGAATGAGTTCTGAAGAGCAAAATCATTATAGTTGAAGGAAATTAGTCCAGCAGTGGATGATGGTGGTCCTTCGGAGCAACTCAAACAGGGGGTCTCTACAGATTCTACTCCGCCATCCTCCCAACAAGATTCGCAAGACAACACAAGGCTGGACAGTCAACATAGCTGTGTAGATGATGAGCACATCTCCCCTACTCCACCATCATAGGTGCTTGCTCTAACTTGACACTATTATATGTGGTTGCATGTTGCGTATGATGTCTAGCTTGTATTGCTTCTAGCTTGTATTGCTTCTAACTTGAATTGCATCTGCTTACTTTACACATAATGCATGTGAATATGACACGTGTTCCAGTTTCTAGAACATACGTGTACATGATGAGCACATCTCCCCTACTCCACCATCACAGGTGCTTGCTCTTACTTGGAACTGTTATACGTGGTTGTGTTTTCCGTATGATGCCCAGTTTGTATTGCTTCTGATTGTGTTGAATTGCATCCGCGTAGCTTACAATTTATACCTGCAACGATCACTTACCCATAAGACACATTTAACTTGGGACTGTGATGTAGGTTGCATCTTACATTGTCTTCTAGCTTGTACTGCTTCTAATTTCTTGAAATGGCTCTTACGACGAGACACTTTTTACCTGATAGAGTGATATTGGTTGCATGTTCATATGGTGCCTAGCTTTCATTTCTTCTAATTTTGTTGAAATGCCTTCCGCTTACTATTTTTTCATACATATTCCATCCTCCTATCGTAAGTGTGAATATGAAACGTTGTCTTTTTTTGTATATATTCCATCCTCCTATCCTACACTTGCCTTACATCAAAGTAGTGTTCGTCTGTATCATGCATCAACCAGTTATGCAGAGCTAATTTTATTCATCTTCTTGTGGTTTTGACTTCATAAGGCAATATCAGAAAATAGGAAGGAAAAGAGTAAGTTAGGGGATGTTGGTGGTCCTCCCCACCGTCGCAAACAGAGACTCTCTAGATTTGCCACTGCTACTGCTAATGAAGTTGAAGTCCCAAGTCTACATGATGAGTTCATCTCCCGTACTCCACCATCACAGGTGCTTGCTCTAAGTTGACAGTGTGATAATTGGTTTCATGTTGCATATGTTGTCTAGCCTGTATTTCTTCTATTTTTATTAAATAGCACCTGCTGAGTTTATACATTATACATGTGCATATGACATGGCTTTCTGTGTCTAGAATACACTACATCTATCTATCATACCATGTTCTTACATCAAAGTACTACTGTTGTGTATCCTGCATCAGTCACTCATGATTGGACGCTTCTAACATGGCAGTTTGATAGTGGTTGCATCTTGCATTGACTACTACGTTGTACTACTTCTAATTTTTCGAATTGCCACTTATGACAAGACACTTTTAACTTGGCAGAGTAATATTGGTTGCATCTTTCATATGGTGTCTAGCTTGCATTACTTCTATTTTCTTGAAAATCCTTCTGCTTAGTTTGCACATCATAGCTGTGAATATGTCTTGCCGTCCTGTTTTTCTTACATATTCCATCCTCATACGGTTGTCTTACATCAAAGTATTGCTTGTCTGTATCATGCATCAATGAGTTCTGAAGAGAGATTTTATTCTTTTGTGTTGTGGGTACAGCTTGACATGGCAAAGTCAAAAAAGAGCAAGGAAAATAATATAGTAGGCAGTGTTGTTACTCGTCGGGTGAAACGGAAAAGATTCTGCCATCGAGATTCTGCTGGTACTTATAGTGCAGTAGAAGGTCCAAGTCCACCGGCTAAATCTACAAACACAGTATCACCTGCTCCACCAGCTGCAGCATCCGCTTCAACTGTACTAGCATCTCAACCAGTTACTCGTTCGTTTTCTCCGGAACTGGCCAGTTCCCTAGCTGCCTTCACACCTAACACTACTTCTGAAGCACTGCTGACACAACAGGACTTGGCAAGATCAGATGAACCTCATGAGCATCAACACCAAGATGGTACCTGACCGAGTCAAGTCGCAGTTGCATGCTCCTTTATATGTACTCTCACAGTTTGATGTACACTAATACTTTCCATATTCGTTGTTGAACTAGCACCACGGCGCAAGCGGAAACAGACATCAGGGATAATGCTTGACAGATTAACAAAATCTAAAGGAGGAAGAATGGAGATCCATTTTGAGGCAGGTTTAAAAAGGCCACGTGATGCTACAGAGTCAGCCAAGTTAGTATTAGAGGCAGCCGTTGCCGTTAGGTGTCATGCACGTATCCTCCCAACGTGGATCCAGTACAGGAATGAGAAAGACAATACCCAGTTTAACACCTTCCATGACCATTTATCCGTAAGTAATGTTATTCATAGCAATTAGTAATATTGTCTTGCTCTATCCCATACTTTCTAGCTTCCTCCTAATAAGACTTACATTCTTTTTTCAACAGATGAGGTTCAAGTTGGATCCGAAAGATGATGCAACTAGACAAGAATGCACTCATGTTTTTCAGTCTGCTCTGCGACAGTATCGGTACCACCTTAGAAAATCTCACTTTGAAGGCAAGGCTAACAATGAAATCGCCCAAACATCTTGTGACGCCCCAAGAACGGAGCTGCAGATGCCTTCCAGGGTTTCCGGGTTTCATCTGTGATTTGTTTGGTTCATCGTTTTCATCATTGCATCATGTGCATTGCATCATGTCATCATGCCATCATGTTATTTCTTTTCTTAACTCAACTAAATAAATGGCATGGATCTTTGATCCATTTAAATCGAGGGAATTCACATGGTGATTCTCTTTATAACATATCCTCCCGATATTAGGGAGCTATATTGAATATTCCATTTTCGGAATCACCCATGAACACACTTGCAAATAATCACATGTCTTTTCTGCTTCGTGTTTGCTCCTCAAACTTCGCCCATAAATTCTTTTATCTTTTTCCGGAGGTCTACCAAAAATCTCAACATTTTGGGACCTTTCTAACGCCCACTTCTTTTTCGAACTCATTTGAATTTAATTCAAACGATTTCCAATCCAAACTTTGTACACATGCCCATTTATATTTTTCTTGGATCAAGATCATTCTTGCGAGTCCAGTAAAATTATCCCCATGCCCAAATTGTTGTCCACTCATTTATTTTCTCTCCCTTTCTTTCTTTGCTTTTCTGCTGTTAAAAGAGAGTTGGAGGGGGAAAGAGAAGCCCAGCCTAGGCCGGCCTGCTAGGCTCAGCCGGCCCATCTAACTCCTCCAACACCTGGGCTGGCCCCAAGGCCACCTCCCCCTAACCCTAGCTCTGCCTTAGCCCGATCCCTCGTGCTCATCTCCCTCTCGATCCCATCTCTCCCTCAACCCCTTCCCGCACCGCCGCCTCTCCCTTCGTCCCTCTCCCCCGATCTATCCCCTCGATCCCGATCGCTCTCTTGTCGATCACCTAGTGCTCCCTCGCAGCATCTTCTCTCCCTCGACCCCTCGTCCTCCTCAAAGCTGGCCCCGCCGCCCCTGAGCTCCTCGCCATGGATTCCTTGCGCCTCCTCCGAACCTCCCCATGATTTGCATGCACCGCGGCATCCCGCCGCCCAGCCGCCTTCTCATCCAGCGCCGCATCGAGCTCGTCGGCCTCGGTCTCCTCTGCTTCGCTCCTCCCGACGCCCCCCACTTCCATCGCCCTGCTTCCTCGTCACCGGAGAGCATCGCGCCGTCTTCCTCTCCTCCTGCCCGCAACTGAGCCCTGCTGCCGCTGCCCCTTCTGCAACACCGTCGTCCGTGACCAGCAGGAGGCCACCGCTCGTGTCGCAGCCCCTGCTGCCGGCGACCTCGCCTTGACTCGGCAAGTTCACCGGAGTCCCTCTGCTGCAGCCCCGCGTTGACTTCCCCTGCTCAGCAGCAACTAGTCATCTCCAGCGCTGCCCCTGCCCGAGTCAAGTACCACCGCCCCGAGTTTTTGCCTTGCTTCGTTTTGGATTGAATATCGAGACGAGACCGCCAAGATGCATCCTGGTGTCACCGAAGACACGTGAACATCTACACGACGACCGCCGAGTACCTCTTCGCAAGTACCACTACCATCGCGTGGATCCGCCAAGACCGTGGAGTAAATGAACAAGTACCCCTACGCGCGAAGACGCCAAGACCGTTTTGGGATTCACCAAGTACCACTACGGCTAGAGACCTCGACGCCCGATGCCTAAAACGATCACCGAACCGGAAATAACGCCAAGTACTATGTCAACAAGGACCCCAAGTTTGTCTTATGCCGTCTCCGAAATCACCAAGTACCACGACGATACGAGAACAACTACCGTCGACGTGCATTTTGCCAAGTACCACTACCGTCGACCCTCGAAGACTCCGTGGACATCAAGTTCTCGCCGTACCCATGAACATCTACGGAAACTTGTGAGACTAAGAATGTGAACGACTACCATCGCCAAGTACCACTACTTCCCATGACGATCGTGAACGACTACACTGCTTGACCCGAACCGTTCCGATAACGCACGCTTCGAAGGTATAACCCTGAGACGACCGCCCGTGGACGAATGTTTGTGTGATGTATGAGATGCCCGTGTGTTGCTCCGTGTTTGTAGTGTCTCTCGCTTCCATGCCATCGACTCATGGGACACCCGGAATCTGGGAGCACCCCACCATCTTTTGCACGCATCCGCACACTTCTCCTTTGCATCAGTATCTCAATCGAGTTACTGGAACCGGAACGTTGCCGTGGCACCGTTTTTGTTATCGTTGCCGTGGCACCCCCTTTCCTTTCCACCACAGTGACAAATGCTTCATAATGCTCTTATCAATATTTTCATAAGACTTGCATAAAACTTGTTCATGTCATCCGCATCATGATAACAACAATTAAAATGTTTAAATTGTTGTTGCACCAAATTGCTAAATGCATATGGGGATTTACCGGATTCGTTATTTGTTATATCCGGCCCCATTTAAATTGTTTAGATGGTGTAGTTTTGTTATGCTTCACCTCTTGCCATGTTAACCAACATTTAAATTTTGTTGAGTACCTAACCGGGAGAGAACTAAAGAATTATTGTGGTGTTCCGTCAATATGCAACCCATTGCATATTGAGCTCCACTTAACTTGTAGTGTTGTTTGTGCACTTTGCCATGCCATGCTTCTTTAAACCGGACATGCATCATACTTGGTTGTGCATCATGTCATGTTTATGTGATGGTTGTTTACTATGTTGTGTGCTTCTTTCCAGTGTGTGCTTCTTCGGGTTGGTTCCGATAACGTCGCGTTTGTGAGGACCCGTTCGTCTACGTCTGTTTGTCTTCTTCATGGACTCGTTCTTCTTCCTTGCGGGATTTCAGGCAAGATGACCATACCCTCGAAATCACTTCTATCTTTGCTTGCTAGTGGCTCGCTCTTTTGCTATGCCTATGCCGCGATACCTACCACTTGCTTATCATGCCTCCTATATTGTTGAACCAAGCCTCTAACCCACCATGTCCTAGCAAACCGTTGTTTGGCTATGTTACCACTTTGCTCAGCCCCTCTTATAGCGTTGTTAGTTGCAGGTGAAGATTGAAGTTTGTTCCTTGTTGGAACATGGGGATGTTGTTCCTTGTTGGAACATGTTTTACTTGTTGGGATATCATAATATATCTTATTTAATTAATGCATCTATATACTTGGTAAAGGGTGGAAGGCTCGGCCTTATGCCTGGTGTTTTGTTCCACTCTTGCCGCCCTAGTTTCCGTCATATCGGTGTTATGTTCCCGGATTTTGCGTTCCTTATGCGGTTGGGTAATAATGGGAACCCCTTGACAGTTCGCCTTGAATAAAACTCCTCCAGCAAGGCCCAACCTTGGTTTTACCATTCGTCACCTAGCCTTTTTCCCTTGGGAGTCGCGCATCCCGAGGGTCATCTTTATTTTAACCCCCCCCCCCCCGGGCCAGTGCTTGTCTAAGTGTTGGTCCGAACTAGAGTCCTTTGCAGTGCCACCTCGGGGAAACTTGAGGGCTGGTTTTAGTTGTACGGAGCGCTCATCCGGTGTTGCCCTGAGAACGAGATATGTGCAGCTCCTATCAGGATGTCGGCGCATCGGGCGGTCTTGATGGTCTTGTTTTACCTGTCGAAATGTCTTGTAACTGGGATTCCGAGCCTGATCGGGTCTTCCCGCTAGAAGGAATATCCTTCGTTGACCGTGAGAGCTTGTGATGGGCTAAGTTGGGACACCCCTGCAGGGATATGATCTTTCGAAAGCCGTGCCCGCGGTTATGGGCAGATGGGAATTTGTTAATGTCCCGTTGTAGAAAACTTGAACCTTAACTTAATTAAAATGAATCAACCGCGTGTGTAACCGTGATGGTCTCTTTCCGGTGGAGTCCGGGAAGTGAACACGGTGTTGGAGTAATGCTTGTCGTAGGTTGTTCCAGGATCACTTCTTGATCATAGTTGTTCGACCATGCTTTTGCCTTCTCTTCTCGCTCTCATTTGCATATGTTTAGCCACCATATATGCTAGTCGCTTACTGCAGCTCCACCTCATACCTTTACCTTACCCATAAGCTTAAATAGTCTTCATCGCGAGGGTGCGAGATTGCTGAGTCCCCATGGCTCACAGATACTTCCAAAACCAGTTTGCAGGTGCCGATGAGTCCGTGTAGATGACACAACCAAGCTCAAGAGGAGCTCGATGAAGATCTTGTCCTTTGTGTTGTTTCGTTCTAGTTGATCAGTAGTGGAGCCCAGTTGGGGTCGATCGGGGACCTTGTCGCATTTGGGGTTCTTTTATTTTGGTTCCGTAGTCGGACCTTGATTGTATTTGGATGTTGTAATGCTTTATTCATGTAATTCTGTGAAGTGGCGATTGTAAGCCAACTAAGTATCTCTTTTCCTTATGTATTACATGGGTTGTGTGAAGATTACCTCACTTGCGACATTACTTTCAATGCGGCTATGCCTCTAAGTCGTGCTTCGACACGTGGGAGATATAGCCGCATCGAGGGCGTTACACATCTCCAGTGGAATATATTACAGATGAAGACTGGACAGCCCTCGTTAAACATTGGTCTGATCCAAAGTATCAGGTAGGCTATATGTATTTGATCAGACCACATATTGAACTTGTATTTATGTATGTGCCTTACAAGTGTATCTTCTTCTAGGCTAACTGTTTGAAGAACAAAACCAACCGTTCTCAAGTGAAATTCCAACAGACCACAGGATCTCGTAGCTATATTGCACACTACAAGGCTCTTGTAAATAGCTGCTACTTCCTTCTTTTTTTGTGCCATATTATCGTATCTATATTGACTTGTTCCAAATACAGAGGAAATCCCGTGCGGACCAAAAAGAACCTGAACCGAATGCAGTGCAAATCTTCAAGGATTGACACACCAGCAAGATGAAGGGCATGAGCACACCAGTTCAAGCCGCTGTTGTAAGTCCTTACTCCTCCTGCCTTGAACTGATTGGTACTGTGATGTGTTCATTTAACTACTTGGTTTGCAGCCAATGTCAGTTACTCTGTTCACTTTTATTCACAGTTGTCTTAACGTATCATTTCACCTTACATGGTTTAAAAGAGATGAAGGATATTCTTTTGGTCTTGATCTGTAATCTAGTTGTTATGTTCACATGCGCACACAATGATAAAATAGCATGTTTGTTTTATATATGTTTGCCCATGATATGAATGATGTCATACTATGTTCATCCTACTTTAAACCATGTCTCTTTATCCTTAGATGTCAATGAATGTGAGGAAATAGACAATACAGTAGGCATGCTACATGGACATATGTTCCGAAAGTGATTTTATTATGTAGTTGGCACTACAATACATGCTAATGTATTACAGTAGTTCACCAAAATAAGTTATGTATAAACGTTTAACCTACTTTGTTTGTTTTTGTCTCATTAGTAACTTATCTGGTACACTAATCTACAAGTTCAAACTCAAGAAGCTATGGAACAAATGATTGGAACATCCACAACCACCTGAAGGTGACGAGGCTACTACAGGCACAATGTCACCTCTTGCTGCAGTGTGTCAGTATCTCTCCACTAACAGTGCAAAAAGCACCTTCCTGCGTAATTCTGGGTTAGTTGTCAAGGTAACCTCGTCCAAATCGCCTACTGAACAAAATCTTCCTGCTAGACAGAGTGATATATCTGTGCTCCACACACAAGTCCAATCCCTAGTGGACGTTGTTTCGGAAACAAGAATAGTGGTTGAGAAATGTCGTCAAGATAAGAATGGTTTTGAAACCAGACTATCAGACATTCGCTTCGTTGTTCAAGAGCAATGGCGGAAAAAAGGTGGAGATCATGCTGCTCCATCAGATTCTACAGCCTGAAACATTAGCACTCAGGTCAAATGATATGTGCTTCTATACATCTGATGGTGCTTTTATCTGGAAGGACTGTAAACTTTATGCCAACAGGCCTTTTGTTGTATGGTTGGAATTTATTTTGTTGTGATACAACATTTATGATGCTGCCTCAGGCTGCAGTAATTACGACGCTATTTTTGTATAGTGTAGGTTTATCTTAGTAATGTATTCGGCCTAAAGCTTCGTAGGAGCCCAACATGCCAACATTCGTCGGGCCCATTCCAATTGGGCTAAAAATGATTATGGGCCGAAATTGGCATGTAGCCCATTAAAAATATCTGGGCCTAAATCAGCATAAGCTTTCATATTTTTCTGGTAGGCATGTGCCCATAGTGGGCCTTTAACAGGCCTAAACATAATTTGGGCCCTCAGTAAAAATAGGCCGTTTACAGGTGTAAATATCTCGAGCCCATAAAATACATGGGCCTTTAATAGACCGAAAGTGAGATTGGGCCCTCATTGTGCCAAATAACCCACTGGACTTTAACAGGCCGAAATTCGGGCGGGCCGTAAATGTGCCGACCTAATACACGGGCCTTTAACAGGCCGGAACTTCGGTCGGGCTAGATTATCATCATTTTTATATGGGCCGTTAATGGGCCCGATATGACGTTGGGCCACATATGGCCCATGGTTTACGTCCGGCATTAACAGGCCGAAAATGACAACAGGCCGAAAGTGGCCCAAAGCTATAGTGGGCCTCTAACAGGCCGAATGTCAGCATGGCCGAATATGACCCAAATCCTTCACGGTCGTTTATGGGCCGAAAGTTTTGATGGCTTGTAAATGGGCCAAAATGAAGTCGGACCTTTAACAGGCCGGAAATACACCGGGCCGTAATTCGGCCCAATTACTTAGCGGACTGTTAACGGGCCAGAAGTGACCATGGGCCATGTTGATGACAAGTTTAGGACAGGCCATTGACGGGCTGATTTGACAGAGAATGTTGGGCCTTTAGCTGGGCCGGCCCATTATGGTCGGCAGAATCTAGTGGGCCTTTAGCTGGGCCGGCCCATTGTGGTCCACAAAATCTTGTGGGCCTTTAGCTGGGCCGGCCCATTATGGTCTGCAAAATCGTGTGGGCCTTTAGCTGGGCCGGCCCATTATGGTCCGCTAAATTTTGTGGGCCTTTAGCTGGGTCGGCCCATTATGGTCCGCTAAATCTTATGGGCCTTCGGTTGGGTTGGCCCATTTACTCTCCGTGGGCCACTTTTGGGCCGGTCCACGTGTCAACATATCATAGGCCCATCTCGACCGTTGGAGGAGTGACACCTGTGCCAACGCGGAGCTGACGCGTGGATCCGTGAGCCAATGAGAATTTTACACATGGAAAATCGGCATTGGTCGTGGCTGTTAACGGGTTATCGGATCCAAAATCCGACCCGATAGCTTAATGCGTTCTGTTACGGTGGATGCCACGTGTCGGTCACCCTTGACGAAATCACTTCTGTGACGCGTGATTTATCGTCATGGAAGTGGACACTTCCGTGATGATAACTTTGGCAATGTCATGGAACACTTCTACGACCGCACAGGTATGACTACCTTGATTCTGTCATAAATTTGTCATGGATGTACATGCAAGACAGAAAACGCGACCTACTGTGACAAACACGTATCATCATGGAAGTGTATTTTTTGTAGTGATTGTTGTAGTCTCCTCCGCCTCTGTGCATGTACTATCGTTGGATTGACACGGAGATGCCGGCTTGGGCAGTGACTGAGATTCATGAAAGAAGTCGCCGTGCGTGGAATAGTTTCTATGCGGAAGAGCGACGCGAGAAGACGGAAGCCGAGGAGAAAGCAGAGCAAGAGAGAGTTAAAAGAATATTATGCGGAGCAACACCGTTTTTTCAGGATTTAGGAAAGAAAAATGGGGAAGAGGCTCGTCGCATGGAGGAGCAGGAACGACAGCGAAAGGAGGCTCGTGAGGTGGAGAGGCAGAGAAAGAAAGAAAGGGCTCGTGAGGCCAAGGCAGCAGAAGAAGCTGACGATGGAAAAGGAAAATATCCACACTGGACTCAGTAGATTCATGTGGTAGTATTTTAAATTTTGCAATCATTTGTATCTTTATTTCTGCAGTTTAATGTAGCTTTATTTCAGTAGTTAAATGTAGCTTTATTTCAATTCTATGATGTATCTTATTTTCAGTTGTACCTTGTCGTAATGGAAAAAAATAGTTTTAGAATAAAGTAGTGGCATTTTCTTGCCCTCCAATAATATCGAACATCGTGCAACAACTACGGAATGAAATTAAGATAGAACATAATGCCCAACAATAAGAGAGTACAAACTAATAATGCAAGTACATCTGAATTAAACGGTAGAACTGGAATACAACTTAAAAACTACATGAAGGCATCATCGTCATCCTCTGTCGATGCAGAACTCTTGCCCTTCGAGGATGCAGAACTCTTACCCTTGGACGATGCAGAAATCTTGCCCTTCGAGGATGCAGTACTCTTGCCCTTAGACAATGCAGAACTCTTGCCCTTTGACGATGCAGAACCCAGAAGCGGCGGCATGAAGATATCATCATTGTCCTTGCTCTCCTCAGTCCATAAAAATGGATGCTTTTCTGCAGTCCTTCTAAAAGTTTCACTCTTCGGCTCCACTACCTTCTTCCACCTTGCATTCAACCTAAGAAGTTCTTTATGTACCTCCTCATAGGTCCTTTCAAGCCACCCAGACCTACGTAATTGGTGAGCCAACTCATTCATTATGGTGTCACCACCAGTGAGTTCGTCCCATGGAACTATCCTATTGTCCATCTTGAAATCGGTAGCTAGCCTCAGAAGAGTGCTGCTCATCCTAGGGTGAAAACTACGATCGAAAGGATAATGGTACATCTCGACTACACTACACTCGAATGCTTATCCACCTCTGTCTGAAGGGGGTTTTATAGGTAGAGAGGAGAAAATGGCGGGAAAGAACGACTGCAGTATGGCGGGAAAGGGTTTGCGGCAACATATGGTGGGAAGGGGTTGGCGGGAAATGCATGGCAGGAAGATATGGCGGGAAGGGGGTGGCGGGAAACGGGTGGTGGGAACATATGGAGGAAAAGCATTGGCGGGAAAATATTGAGGGGAAAGGGTTGCGTGAAAATATATTTTTTCAATGTCTAAGATGGGCAATGGTTGCACAGTATTCATCAGCCAAAATTTAAAAAAATCATTTCGGCCTAACATAAGCCGAAGAGTGGAGCGGGATAGTATGGCGGGAGATATAGGCGGGAAAAATTGTTCCTGACTGGTGCATTTTTATTTCAGCATACATAGATGTTCAAATCGAAAAGTCTGATACAGACATATGTAGATACAATGGGTCGCGCACGTGGATAGATGAATCACCCTACTTTACGACGACCACCTGGCCTTTCCTTACGACCGGAAGGCGACAAGCAATTAGGTGGCCGAGTTACATGAAGACCGCGGTCGTACTCCAATTTGGCTTCATGTATCTGCGAGTCCTGCGTAGGTGGTGGAGTCGCGAATCCTTGTTGCGAACCTGAAGCCTAATTGTAGGTGTATGGTTGTGACTCTGCGGGGATAAAAGATGGCCCAATAACGTCCCCTCCGAAGAACTCTGTAATTAATGATGTAACGGTGTCGCCATGATCATGTGATGCTCCCCGGAGGCCTGTGTTGACGCCACGTTGGGTGTTCTCATCGCCCCAATTAACATCAGGTATGTCCTGCACATAGAAACATTGTAAACAAACTGTTAGAGGATAATATATGATATCATTGTAAATGCATTAAAATGTAAACATGACTACCTGATCAGATCCCTCGCCTGTACTGTCTGGCCATGGTACGTGGTGCTGGTTTAAATCTGGTACACGAGTCTCCTCGGGCATGGAGATCCCTCGCGTGGAGAGATACGACTGAGATTCCTCACCTTGGGTGTATGCATCATATCCTGTGTACGCATATGGGTTAGGGGAAAGAGTCTGCTCGGGCATCGAATCCAAGCCCGTGCCATGGTCCTGAGATGTCAGCCCCTGACGAAGCTGCACCGAAGAAGAGCGATGCAGTGGCAGAGATGAGTCATGTCGTGGCAATGTCGTTCTAGTACTCGGACCCTCCCCCACTGCCCATGGCTCATACGCGCCTCGCTCGGTCTGGACGACGGTGCCGCACTCGGTCTGGCTGACCTCGCTATCAGCAAGTTGTACGCTCCAGTGACAATGTTGTTGCCTCTACCACATCTGAACTTTGTTGCAACGTATTGTTGAAAACTTTTCTGGAATGACTTGCGAGCTGGGCCCTGGACCGGCATGCTATCCATAGCCATCTGCCCTAATTCGTTGCAATGTTCAAGCTGAACAATATTTGGATATTATTTAGTTCAAATGATTATGAAATGATGGACCTAAAAAAGTTACAGGTGATTACCATCTGGTCACGATAGTAAGCTGCATGCAGCTCAATATGTCTTCGCGCCTGCTCCTCCTATGTGAGATGTGTTGGTACAGTAGTTGGCTGACTGGCCAGGCTAGCACGTGTGTTCATGCAGTACCACTGCTTGTACGCTTGATCTGTACTTCCATCATACAGTCTGCAAAATTAAATAATTACATAAACCATTGTGATGAAAGCAAAGCATCTTCACGCATCATATGATCATCGTAATAAAATAATGTAAATAAAATATACCTATGTTGATGCACTATATCTGCTAGCGCTTCATTTTCCCACTTGTGTATCCAATGAATGTTCTGTTCCCTCCAATCGTATAAACTCCAACCCCTGCCCATATTGGTTAGCCTGCAAATTATGTAACAAAGTGTGAGTTTAGTAAATTAAAAATGACACTAACTATTTAGGGATGTCACATCTTACTTATGGGTTTCCTCGTCGATACGTCTTGGAAAAGGTGGTGGAATTTCTTGATAGAGACTGAACTGTCTCATTACACGCTCTGGGTTGTAAGGCTCAACACACCACAGGAACAATAAGTTGCAGCGAGTCAGCCAGAATGCACTATCGCTCAACATGCCTGGTGTGAAGTGTCGAGCAGCAAAGACCATTTGTAGATGGTCCTGAGTCCACGGGTTCCATGTGACTTCTGCCTCATCAAGTATCTCAAACTGCTGGTGGTACATAGGGTAACAATTTTTCGCAATATCTGGAGACCAACGTTTCCGTGCCTTTGTCCAGCTGGTGGCCATAGTTGCGCTGCCACACTCGCTAAAGTCGTATGGGTGTACGGGTTGTACTATACGAGGTCGTCCTACAGGGAGGTATTCCCAGGACCACAACTGTAGAAACTCATATGCGACACAAAGTAATGGAGATTTTTGTGCGAAAGAGGTTTTTTGCGTGGCATCACACAAGCCTCTGTATGTATGAGATAGCATGGCAGAACCGAAGCTGCATTTTGGCTGCTCGGGTAAAGGTTCATCTACCATATTCTCTACAATGTAGATGAGACCAGGGACAACAACGTCCCCATGTGAATTTGGAAACAGAGTCCTGAGGAGCCACAACAAATACGCAAACAGATGTCTTTTTCTCGTCTCCTCATTGGCGAAGCTAGATAAAATACGAAAGTTATCATGAAGCCAGACGAGTGGGATGCCCCGAGGGCCACCAGAACGTTGTGATTCTGGTATTTCCATCCCAAGACGGGATTCTATATCTAATGCCCAAGATGGATACACTCGTGGAGAGACTAACGGCTCGCCTCTAATTGGTAGAGCAGTGATCATAGAAACATCTTTCAGTGTAGGTGCAAGCTCCCCAAAACGAAAGTGAAAGGTGTGGGTTTCAGGTCTCCACCGGTCAACGAGGGATGTCAAAAGGGATGGGTCCGAACGTACTTGGTCGTCGCATGATGTGAGCCTAGCAAAATCTTGTAGTCCATAAGCGTCAAGGTGAGCAAGGAAAGCATTGTGTATTGGCGATGTTTTCTTTATGGTTCGAAGTCTGAAAGGCCGATAATTATGCTTAGTATTTGGGTTCAAAAATAGGTGGCAACGGTGGCCAGCGTCATTGGGCCCCTGCAAAAGCACTGGCACTTCACCCATAATCTCCACACAAACATACAAATATAAATTACGAGGAAGACGCAAATACAAATGCAAATCAAAATTAACTTAAAAAATACAAAGAGATACGATTTACATTAATTATCTGAAGTTAACATCACGAGTACAATAATACAAAGAGATTCAATTTAAATTTAATATAAGTACACATAACAAGTAGAAATATAAATAGACATAGCAAGTACATATATATCAACATCATGCGTTGTTGGTGGCTCGATACGGGCATTCTCTGCGTGAATGTCCAGGACACCTGCAAACGCGGCATCGCCTTGGTTCTCCCATCTGGCTATCGTCCATGTCATTGCGATGACGCCTAAACTGACGTCGTCCCTTTGCGGTTCTCATCAAGTCGGCGTTCAGAACCCATTTCGGCCCATCTGGCCACAACATTTTGTAGTTCATATCAATGCCCCAAGCCCAGAACTCACCGTTCCAAGTGTTGTACAGATTGTACATGTTGAAGTATGGCGATATGTATGGCTCGACGCTGATTTTTTGATTAGCAGCCGCCCGGAGCACATGACTGCAAGGGTAGCCCTCAAGCTTGGGCTTGTTACAAGTGCACTCACAGGAGGTTGAGCCATTTGATCCTCTATGGTGACCCTTAACGTACTTAGCTCGCACATTGACCTCCCACTTATTCCTAAGTGCGTCCACTTTCCTGCAGCCATGATTTTGGGACTTCTTTGCCTTCTCGTCCAGATGTCTTTGCATCTTTTTGGACCATGGCTTGTTCAATTCAACTTGTGCTTTGGCGACGGTGACCCTGTCTGCAAAGTATGACAGGGTCCGGTTCCAAGTTTCTTCAATTAGGGCTGTGATAGGGATTGCTTGCAAACCTCATGTACGACCCCCATGACCAATCACCTGTGGCAGGCCGCAAACCCCAACGGGCAACTGTCCCATCATTTCTTCTGTCAACGATGAAGGCCTCCATTGTCATTTTTTTCCTGCATCCCTGGGCCAAACACCACTCGGATGCACCTTCTAACTACTGTGTAACCCACGTTGACCATGTCTCTCACTACAACTGTAGTCGACTCGCACAAGGACACATCCACCCCGAAAGGACCGTCGCGTAAGACGTTCCCATAGTACACTACTAAATTTTCCATAGTACCTAACCACCATACATGTCTACATTTCAAATAATTAGTAACTGAACATTTAGTAAAGATGACAAAATTTACATATCATACGACTAAAATAATAACCGTATTTTCGTTACAAATATTCTGTTTGTTTCTAGAATCATTTGCTTAGACTTTAAGGGGTTGTTTGGTTAGTGGGTATTTAAAGATCTATTTTTTCTCAAACTCGTCTACAAGAGTAAAAACGACTATTAGTAAAAACTAATTTTCTTATAATAGGTTATGACAAATAACCACTAAACATAATAGTATGATAATAACATTTTAATATCATATGAGTAAAACATTTAATTTCTTCCGGCTTTATATAAATTTTGCATATCATACGATAGCAATCATTTATTTACAAATAATAATATTTGCAACGGCATGCACATTATTCACAACAGTACATTAATATAAAAAATATTAACAATATTACGGTGTCATTTTATACCTTAGCTCCAATATGGATGTGCTTGCGAATGCAATTAAGAGTCCAAATAGTTCGAATAAATTTCCGTCACCAGTACTATATGAACGGAGTCAACCTATTATCACATGAACATCAATATTACACACGGATTTTTCTTTCTACTATCGAAAGTATGATAATAGCACTTGCATGTATGTGGTCATCACCTCAAAAGGGACGGCGAAGATGGAAACACAATTTCTTCAATCACGTCATCTCCTCCTTGTTTGCTACTAAGATGAATTATTTTACCTAATTACATACATCATCAAGTACATTAGTACATAATCTTAACATATAAAAAATAAGGTTATTGCGACATAACAAAGTAGACCTACAGCTTCCTAACTATAGACTTATTAATAAACATACCACATGAAATAACATGCCACATGCAATGAACAATTACAGCACAAGCTTTTTTCTTAATTACCGTATTAAGATTTCTCGCATGTCAATACTAATGGATGCACCTAACATAGATACAACATCTTCAACCTACTCTTCTAAAAAAATATTATAAATGTTGTATTTGTCGTCTGAAATTATTTCTAACCTCTAAGCACTAATATCGCATAGCTAATGACGAGCTAAAAGACTAACTAATTACCATCATGCATGCACAAAAAATTCCATGCATTGCAAAGCTCATACCTTGATCTTCAACTTCGTTGTTCACTTCGCTACGCAAATCCTACTCCTCAAGCTCTAAATGACTCCAGATGACTCCTCCAAGTGCTAAAATTATGCCTAAAACAACAGAGAATACACACTTAGAAACTAATCAAACAGAATGAAAACATCATGCATGCGAACGAAACCAACAAAAATGGATAGATCTTACCATAATCTATCTTTTCTTCAACTTCATCATCTTCGAAATCCAATTCTAAATCGGCCAAAATCACGAGTGAAAGTGGCTATCAAGTTTTTCTTTGGCTTGTGTATTCTTCTACAATTAGAGAGAGCAGAGAGGCAGAGAAGTCAACCAGAGATATGCGAGAGAGAGTATATGCGCACGGAGCCGCGGATGTACGTTTAAAAAGAAGAGGACCACTGTATTGTCGGCAGAACGAGCCAGAACTCACCTACCGCGGCATCGGATTCCAGCATCGCGGTGTCTCATCACACACAGCAACAACAACGCTCTCGAGTGTGGGGCAGGAAAACACGCGTTGAAATCAGCACGCCTGAGTGCTGTCGCTTTGGCTGGAGCAATAGACGGAAGCGAGAATCACGCACCGCTTTAATCAGTGTCGTCTACGTAGCAATCAGTACTACAAAGTTTACGCGGGAATCTGATTCCAGATCATCAAAACTTGTGGCACAAAGCAAAACAAGGAACCGTGGAATCAGCGCCCATGAAAATCTGCGCCGTCAGCACGGGAATCAGCACTGTCACGCGTGCAGCAACAGGGATGCCGCCTGCTGCAGCGGCGGCGTGGCCCACACGTTGGGCCCGCAGCAGCACGGCCTGTCGGCCCGAGAGCGACAACGGCGACAGTGGCGGCCGGGCCCACCACTCCTGGCCCGTTCCGTCCCAGCTGCTCCACTGTGCGAGAACCGTTGTGCCCCGCGCGGCCGCCTCCTGCGGTGGCGGCAGGGCCCACCGCCTCCTGGCGTGGCGGCAGGTGCCACGTGTCGCTTGTCACGCCTGCCGCCACTAGTGAGGGGGTCTTTTTGATATTTTTATCTGCAAATAGTCCTTTTTAGCAATAGCGTTCGGCAAGGGGTCCTTTTGAAAAAAAAATCATTTCCTTGATCCACACAACGCAACAGAACAGAGTACGGATTCCTCGCCTTCGTCCAAAGGATAGAACTGGCGATCTCCAAGGAGTCCTCGCCTTCGTCGTCAAAATCGGCAGCTGAGCCGCCGTGGCCATGGACGGGCACGATGGCAGTCTCCTTGCCTGCCACGAAACTTCACACCATATATTTCCGAGCCTGCACCCTTTCCGGTTCAAACTGTCCTGGCCTTGATGGTGGACTACAGACTACTCGGCCCGCCGGAGGCTCGCCATGCCGCGATGATCACGGTGGCGGCGCCGACCGACGAGGCGTTCTCATACCCGAAACATTGCAACGTGAAGAAGGAGAGTGGCGCGCTGGGGCCAGCGGGGAAGACGCGCACGAAGAAACGGTCGCCGACGTTCCCGTCCTCGGGGGACCCCTGCCTCGACTTCTTCTTCCGCGTGTTGCCCGCCACGCCGGCCGCCACCGTGGCCAGGCTCCTCGCCGCCGCGTGGGCCGCCGACCCGTCCACCGCGCTCCGCCTGGTCGCCAACCTCCGCGGCGTGCGGGGCTCCGGCAAGTCCGACCGCGAAAGTTTCTACGCCGCCGCGCTCTGGCTCCACGCCCGCCACCCCGCCACGCTCGCGCGCAACGCCGCCTCCGTCGCCACCTTCGGCTACCTCAAGGATCTCCCCGAGCTGCTCCACCGGATCGTGCGCGGCGGCGTCTCCAACAAAGCAGAAAGGAGGACGGCCCTCCTTGCCACCGGCCGCCGCGGCCCCTTTGGCCTCGGGCGCTGCCGCGACTCACTCGGGCGCACCCGCAACTTCCGCAAGCGCAGGCCGCGCCCCAAGGTGGACCGTGCTGCGCGCGTCGGCACGGCGGAGGAGCGTCTCGCGGCAAAGCTGCGGCACGACCGGGAGCTATCGGCTGCGGCGGCCGTGTCGCGCCGGAGCAAGAGGGTGGATACCGCTGCGACGGCGATTCGGCGGTACTTCTGCGACCCCACGTACCGGCTCCTGCACGACCGCACGGCCGATCTGTTTGCCAGCCTCCTCGTGGAGGACATGCGCAAGCTCGCCAACGGCGACGTCCGGGAGCTCTCGCTCGCGGCGAAGTGGTGCCCGTCGCTAGGCTCGTCGTACGACCGCTCCACTCTCCTCTGCGAGGCCGTCGCGCGACGCCTCTTCCCCAGAGGCTCGTCGCTGGAGCTGACCGATGATCTCCTGGACGGGCATTATGCTTATCGCGCGCGCGAGCGCCTCCGTAGGACGGTGCTCGTGCCGCTCCGCCGCGCGCTACAGCTCCCCGAGGTCTTCATGTCGGCGCGCGCGTGGGAATCGGTCGTGTACACGCGCGTTGCCTCCGTGGCCATGAAGAACTACCAGGCCGTCTTCCTCAAGCACGACGCCGAGCGCTTCAACGCTTACCTCGCCGATGTCAAGTCGGGCAAGAAGCGGATCGCTGCGGGCGCGCTGCTCCCTCACCAGATCATCGAGTCCCTCGGCGAGGACGGCGACGGTGCTGGCACCGGCGTGGCCGACATGCAGTGGCGGCGCATGGTCGACGACATGCGCGCCCTCGGCAAGCTCACCAACTGCGTGGCCCGCAGCGATCGGCAAGCTCACCAACTGCGCGCCCTCGGCAAGCTCACCAACTGCGTGGCCGTGTGCGACGTGTCGGGCAGCATGTCCGGCTTGCCCATGGACGTCTGCGTGGCGCTCGGCCTCCTCGTGTCCGAACTCACGGACGACCCGTGGCGCGGCCGCGTGATCACCTTCAGCGAGCGCCCGGAGATCCACTTGATCACCGGCGACACCCTCTCCGAGAAGGTGAGCTTCGTGCGCGCCATGGAGTGGGGCATGAACACGAACTTCCAGGCAGTGTTTGACAAGATCCTGGACGTGGCCGTGGCCGCCGGTCTGCCGCCGGAGAGGATGGTGCGGCGGGTGTTGGTGTTCAGCGACATGGAGTTCGACCAGGCGTCGGCTCATCCGTGGGAGACAGACTACGAGGCGATCGTGAGGAAGTTCTTGGAAGCCGGGTACGGCTCGGCCGTGCCAGAGATAGTGTTCTGGAACCTGGCGTACTCCAAGGCCGTGCCGGTGATGTCCGGCCAGCAAGGGGTGGCGCTGGTCAGCGGCTTCTCCAAGAACTTGCTCAAGCTGTTCCTCGACGGCGGCGGCATCGTCACCCCGAGGACCATCATGGAGAAGGCCATCGTCGGCCCGGAGTACGACAAGCTCACCGTTTTCGACTGAAGAAGACAGCGGCAAAACAAAAACTTCCATATGTATGAAGCTGTATGCACTAAAAAGCGGCGCAATCTCATCAACTGTATTGCATTTGCATATGTCAAATCACAAGTTCACACGCTGCCACTAAATTAAGCACATTGCTACTACTAGCTCACTACTAATACATTCGAATCGTCCAATGATTCTCGAATGACACCGGTCACAATTTCTTGTTCCAAGTTCCAACAAGCCGCCTACGACGCCGTGCCGCCGCACGAGACGGCCGCCTTCTCCCGCCAGTCGAGCAGCACGGCGACGGCGACGTAGTGCGTGATGGCACCGACGAGCACGAAGACGTGGAAGATCTGGTGGCTGTGGCCGACGACGTCGAAGACGCCGGGGCGCCACTTCTCCGGCACGCGGCTGACGTAGAACCAGGCGCCGACGGCGTAGGCGAGCCCCATGGCCACCTCCAGCCCGAGGGCCAGGTAGCACGCGGTGTGGCCCCAGTTGATCCAGAGCGCGTGCACCGCCGGGATGACGCCGGACATCCCCATGGCGAGGAACAGCGTGGCGCGGAGGCGGCGGTACCGCGGCGAGGAGCACGACGGCGAGAGCAGCACGGCCACGACGAGCGCGCCGAGGACGGTGATGGCGGAGAGGTAGGCGACGCGCGCGGGCGGGTGGCAGAGGAACGCGTAGTACACGGGCGGGACGAAGGAGGCGACGATCATGATGGAGATGCCGGCGTAGTCCAGCTGCCAGAAGACGACGGTGGCGCGGCGCGAGTGGCACGCGAGGAGGTGCGCCGTCGCGCTGATGGCCAGGCACGCCATGGCGCCCACGAGGAACACCATCCGCGGCCACCGCGGCACCCCGTGCCCGCCCAGGGCCGCCGCCGCTGCGTCATGGCCCGGCAGGCCCTGCACCAACGCCACTGTTAGCGCGCGCTAATCATTTGAACAGAAAAATCTCAGTCTAGCATCTAAAATTACACTACTACTATCACATTTTGGCGAGAGAATATTTCGAGTAGTGCTTTGCGGGTAGTGTAAATGGCCCGGACAGATTCGTCGCCGGACGCAGAAATCAACGATAAGATGACCAGAAAGATTTTGCCACTTGGTCTTGTCTGCTCAACAGAACCAATTTGAGTTCAGACCGAAGAAGTAGCTGAAAGCGACGCTGCTTCTTGCAGGTGAGCAAACGTGAAAATGTTGCAACCAAAGAACCGTCTTTTTTTTTCGAAAAGGGTGACCAAAGAACCGTCTACTTCTTCTCTTGCATGCAGAGTGAATGTGATTGAGGAAGCGAGATTTTGTGCAAACACACAGAGGCAGCGTGTCTGTTCTGAACAAGACGACTACACGTGATGTTACGTTGCAGCAGAAGGTGAACTAGATTCGAAGTGCACAACTACACATGGCTCCTTGGTTCTGGTCGGTTGGTCAGGTTGCCGTCGACCAGGACAGGGATCAGGAAAGGACTCACCACTCACGAGTTGTCCTTAGCACAGAAGAACCTATCGGAAGATGGAGCCGATCTTATCATTAATCTAGTAGTACCTCTACCTCCTACATTCATACTTATTTTTCTAATGTCATTGTACATATTCTCACCTTATTTGTATCATCCACACGAATTATTCGTCAGTGCTATTTCAGAACACTTAAATGGAAGGGCAATTTAGTGAATTTCCTCTGGTAAATCCCTCAACCTTTGAGTTTTCTTAAACTCTCTATACTATGGTTGGTCAAGATAAATGGAGTCACACACTTCTTTGGTTTTGATTAATTCCACATTTCATGATTCCGGGTTGGTTAGAGATAAGTGGAAGGATATGTAGGACACGATCTTTTGCCCGTTTTCAAAATAAAATGAATAAGTAAAATAAATTAAAATATGTAGGACATGATCTTGCGGGCTCATCACTAACCACCACCCACACATGGGGTAGAGGTCCATGCAACAGTGATCATAACAGCATTGTTGTTACAGCAGAGGATCCCAACCCCATCGGATGGAAGGACATTACGACCATTCTACCTAATGAATTTTTAGTGTGTGAGGTCATTTTACTTCAAAGTAATTTCTAGGATTCTATTCTTATTTTTTCACCTCTACAACTTGTTTATTTTCTATTAATGAAAAACCGTATGCAATTCCAAGAGGAGACTTCCATTGGGTCCCTTCTTATGGGATTTATTTTGTTTTTGTGTAAGTGACAACTATGAAATTCATCTAATATCCTTTAGCAATGTTGCAGGCTTCGCGCATTTTTCATGTGCTGCAACCGGATAACTTTTACGACATATTCCTATATTTCTCCTATGATACAATCAGACAACTTCAAAGACATGCTCTTGTTTTTCTATCTTTTATCCATTTTGATGACAAGAATTTTCGGATGGAGGGAGTAGTTCTGTAAGATTTACTATGGCATCTCAAGTCTATTTTTTTTTCTAATTACCACGCTTTTATAATCTTGTAAAACAAAGAGACTCGCCCGGTGAAAATACGTCTCGCGGTATTACGGGAGCAAGTACAATTCTCTGAGCAAATTAAATTCCATGGTTGATGATTAGAGAGCTATCTACAGGGAGCTGATTTGACCTGTTGTTCGCATCTGTGCATAGTTGCTTGACCAATTGTAGTGCATCCTCTACACTATAGTGTGAGGACATGGATCAAACGATGATCATGTGGGCAGCTCATATACACAGCTGTCCATGCATGTCTCTTTCTGCGTGGTGGGGATCTACATGATGACATTATTACATAGTACTCACTCGGTGCAGTTGTATTTAAATCATTGGTGGCACTACACTAGTGCTAACTGAATAATTAGGCTAGTCATAGTCACCTTGATAGAACTCGTATGAATTAACTAATCATGCTATCTAGCACCATCTGTCCCAGAATCTTGGGGACTACAGTTGTGAGAGAAAAATATGCAATGCTGGAAAAATTATACGGAGACAAGATAAGGTACTAGTATCTCTTAGATGTCTGTACTGGTGCTAAAAAAAAGATGCGTTTCTTACCGATTGATCGCTCTTCCACGACGAATTAGCTGATCCCACCACGAACCTGCGAGAAAAATGAACGGCACGTAACTAGAGGGCCTTTTCATGAACAAAGTAGTAGCAGTAGTGCAGTACTAGGTTGCCATGGCACCTTGGTGGGAAAGGAACATCAATCAATCAAATTATCAAAGACTAAGAGGAAGGACCGTCTCAGACTTGGAACACCCCAACAAATCTGTGATTTGCGCCAACCGACCAATGCCAGCACTGCATTTGCAAAGTGCTCCGGCATGACGATAAGACGTGTGAGGCGGATAATGCACGGGCCATGTCCTCGTTCGTTTGGTGTGGCTCTCACGCATGCGATTGCTGCTTAGGACGGTGCGCTCTTGCCACATCTCACACGGCAGCATCTAGCATAATCTTGCATTGGAATTAAAGTGTACTCGCGGCCAGTTGGAGACTTGGAGCTTAGCATCAGCAATGCAGAAAGAGTCGGTAGTGAACGAACGTGTGATTGCGCGCGCGCGTGCGTTCGGTTGATGGAACGAGAGCGCACACGTCCGGCGTGAGCGGGGGTTGTGTGTGACGTGCGCGCTCTCCGAACACACCACCAACTGCCCGCGAAACAAATTCGAGGTTTTTTCCCGTGTGACGTGTGAGCTGCGGTGGTGAGTTGATTCGCGTTTGCTTGGAAGACCGTTTCAAGTTTCAAAGCCGGGAGCGCCCGCTAATCACGTGCAAGGGAGTGGGAGTCAGAGGCGATCGAACCATTATTAAAGTTTGATGAACGAACGGAAACAATCATTTTCTTATTTCGGTGGACAGAGAGAAAAGGAAAGTCAAGTCGTGTGTTCTGCAGTGTAGGTGGTGCGTACCTCATGATCCCCGGCGCGGCGTCGTGGGCGGCCTCCGGGCCGCCGCCGGCGACGGCGAGCGCCAGGAACAGCAGGAACCCGCCCAAATGCCTGCGGAAATCACACGGCGCCATGTCAGATCAACGGATTGGCCGATCGATTGGTCAATTCGTGCGGAACATGTCGATGGATCGGAGGGGGGGCGCGGACGCACGTCCAGACGTTGAGCGTCTCGTTGTGCCAGGAGAAGGCGCTGAGGAGGGCGTCGCGGATGGGCCACTCGACGCGGTAGTGGCCGCGGATGTACTCGTTGTCCTTAAGGTACTCGGGGAGCTCCTCGTAGCCCACCAGCCGCGGCGGGGCCCTGCTGCGCCGGCCGCCCGCCATCGCCGCCGCCGCGGACGCCGCCTCCACGCCGCCCACCGACGGCGCCATGGCTCCCTTCTTCCGGCCGCCCCGCCTCGCCACCGCCTCCCCCGCGGTCGCCGTCGACCGCGCTCCCATGCGATGGGGCCGGTGCCTCTCCCTCTCCCTCTCTCTCCGGCTGCGTGCGCGCGCGCGGCTGCGTCGGGGTTGTCTGTGTCTGGTCCGCGGTTCGTGCGGGGGAGCCCGGGAGGTGGTGGTGGTGGTGTTATAGGCGGACTGACTATAGGGAGGCTATAGGGGGATGGGATGGGATGGGAGGAGACGAGGCCGCCTGGCGAATCTTGGCGGGGAGCGCGCGGCGCGGGGGTGGTGTGGTGCGGTCATGTTGCTGGTGGGTGTAGGCACGGGCGAGCCACCCACATGGATTTCTTCCTCCCTTGCACACGCTTGTCAAGCTACAGAGGTTACCGGGGGCTTTTGGCGCAGCTACTCGCCTAATGACCGTCAGATTTAATAAAGAGGAAAAGAAACGGATATGGATATAGGGTCTGTCTAAAACTCATCTAAATGTGATATAACGATGTCACATATAAGTTGAAATCATCACCTGTTTATTGCCTTTTGTTTGTTTGTTGTTTTTCTTTTTTGGTATTGTATCGTCTGGGCCTTGTCTTTTCTTTTTTGTGTGACCAGCGTGCCTATAGAAACGCTCGCATGGGCAAGGCCCAGCTTGCCTCACACCATCACACGCATGCTTACTCTACAGCCTGTAGCTGATTGTACGTAATAACGATTTGTGTTTTTTATTCCTTTTGTTTCTTTTATTTCCTATTTTTTTCTTTTTTCTTTCAGGTGTATTTTTTCAGTTCTAATATATGCTAAAAAAATTAAAAAAACACACTGATTGTTTTTGGATATACGGTGAACATTGTTTTTAATACACATTGAACAAATTATAAAAGTACGGTGAACATAATTGTAATACACATTGAACAAATATTTAGTATATGATGACCTTCTTCTAATATAGAGTGAACTTATTTTCTATGTATTGTGTATGTTTTTTAACGTATATATGGTGAACCTTTTACAAAATACTCACTGGAGAATTTTAAAATGTACACTGACGTCTAACAATAAATAAAACAATAGAAGAGGAAAAATAAAAAACTAGTCAAAAAAACTAGAAAATGTTCATGTATTAAAAAAATATGTGGATTAAAACAATCATGGTTTGAACATTATTTGCAAATTCGAAACATGTTATTTTAAAATAGACCCTAGTTGCGTATCATGGATGAAGTTGCAACTAAGAAGAATATTAGTCGGGCCCCCAATCGCATATCGAGGGTGGAGTTGAATAATAATAGGTACTTCAGAACATTGTTACAAGAGTAAATCATCTCTACAACTACAAACATTTTTGCAACCGGGGACCCTCGACAAACACACCCCCTAGTTGCGAGTCGATGCTCGGCATGCAACTGGGGACCCTCGACAAACACACGCACCCCTAATTGTGAGTCAATGCTCGGCATGCAACGGGGGACTCTCGACAAACACGCACGCACGCACGCACGCACACACACACACACACACACGCACACACACACACACACATCCGTAGTTACGAGTCGATGGTTGACAAGCAACTGGGACCCTCGACAAACACACACACCCCTAGTTATGAGTCGATGGTTGACATACAACTAGGGACCCTCGACAAACACCCCTAGTTGCGAGTCGATGGTCGGCATGCAACTGGTGGCCCCGACAAACACACACACATCCTAGTTGCGAGTCGATGGTCGACATGCAACTGAGGACCCTCGACAAACACCGTTAGTAGCGAGTAGATGGTCGGCTTGCAACTATGGGCCACGATAAAACACAACCCCCTAGTCGTGAGTCGATGCTCAGCATGCAACTAGGGACTCTCGACAAATATACACACCCTTAATTGTGAGTCGACGGTCGACATGCAACTGGGGAGCCTCGACAGACACAGACTCACTTAGTTGCGAGTCAATAGTCTGCTTGCAATTGAGGAACCTCGACAAACACACACACCCCTAGTTGTGAGTCGTTGGTCTGCTTGTAACTGGGGACCCTCGACAAACACACACACACCCTTAGTTGCGAGTCGATGGTCGACATGCAACTGGGGACCCATGACAAAACACACACACCACCTAGTTGTGAGTCGATGATCGTCATACAACTGGGGAGCCTTGATAAAAACACACACAACCCTAGTTGCGAGTCCATGGTCTTCATGCAACTGTGGACCCTTGACAAACACACACACCCCCTAGTTGCGAGTCGATGGTCGGCTTGCAACTGGGGACCCTCAACAAATACACACACCCCTAGTTGCAAGTCGATCATCGGCTTGCAACTGGGGACCGTCAACAAACACATACACCCCCTTAGTCACGAGTCGATGGTCGACATGCAACTGGGGACCCACGACAAAACACACACACACCCTAGTTGCGAGTCGATGGTCGTCATGCAAATGGGGACCCTCGACAAACACCATTAGTTGCGAGTCGATGGTCAGCTTGCAACTAGGGGCCACGATAAAATACACCCTTTTAGTTGCGAGTCGATGCTCAACATGCAACTAGGGACCCTCGACAAACACACAAACCCCTAGTTGTGAGTCGATGGGCGACATGCAACTGGGGACCGCGACAAAAACACACAAACACCGCCCCTAATTGTGAGTCGATACTCGGCATGCAACTAGGGACCCTCGACAAACACACACACCCCTAGTTGCGAGTCCATGGTTGACATGCAACTAGGGACCCTCGACAAACACACACACACACCCCTAGTTATGAGTCGATGGTTTACATGCAACTAGGGACCCTCGACAAACACACACCCCATAGTTGCGAGTCGATGCTCGGCATGCAACTGGTGACACTCGACAAACACACACACCCCTAGTTGCGAGTCGATGCTCGGCATGCAACTAGGGACCCTTGACAAACACACACACACCCCTAGTTGCGAGTCGATGGTCGGGTTGCTACTGGGGACCCTCGACAAACACACACACACACACACACCTAGTTTGTGAGTCGATGGTTGACATGCAACTGGGGGCCACCATAGAAACACACGCACGCACAAACGCGCGCGCACACACACACACACTTAGTTGCGAGTTGATGGTTGACATGCAACTAGGGACCACAACAAACACACAAAAGCACCCTTAGTTGCGAGTTGGTGGTCGGCTTGCAATTGAGGGGCCCCAACAAACACACAGACCCTTAGTTGCGAGGTGATGGTTGACATGCAACTGTGGACCCTCGACAAACACACACACATTCCTAGTTGCGAGTCAGTGGTTGACATGCAACTGGACTCGTAGAAACACACTCAACTCCCCTCCCCCTTCACGAGTTGTGAGTCAATGGTTGGCTCGCAACTAGGAACCCTCAACAAACACACATTGAGAACGCTCCCTCCCCCAGTTGCGAGTCGATGGTTGACTTGCAACTGGGAGCCCTCGACAAACACACACATCCTTAGTCGCGAGTCGATGCGTGACATGCAATTGGGGATCGCGACAAACACACATAGACACCGCCCCCTAGTTGTGTGTTGATGGTACAACTTCAGTTGCGAGTCGATTGTTGTAACTAGGGCCATCGACAAACACACATACACCACCCCCTCCTCTAGTTGCGAGTCGATGTGCTTTAGTTTTCGAAATAAAAACAAACAGAAAAATGGAAGAACATGGGAGGGGAACGGGACAACAGGCGGAGGGGAACATGCGAAAGGAGAGTGACAGACTCGATGGAGGCTATCGTCTCAATCTAATGTACTCTGGGGCTAGACTCTTCGTATTCTAAAAAAAGCCCATATCAAACAAGGTGACGGCGGCCCAACAAAAAAAACAAAAAATAGTCGCGCTCCGTTGTAGGCCTCCCAACCCGACAAGACGATACGACAGGACACGGATCAATCGCGACACGTGCGATCACTCAAGCGTGAAAAACAAAGCACAAACAAATCAGACGGCTGGACATAAAACTGATGTTGCCAAAAATAATCAAATTTAAAAAATCGTAGATTACAAACAAATAAATTTAATAGATAAAGGAGAAAAAAGGAAGCGGAAAATAACACGGCCCAGCTCTTTGAATTCTGCCCGTACAAAAAGGCCTAGGCGCAGACAAAAAAAAGAGCAAAAATGGCAGAGCGCACCAGCGTATATAACAAAATATAAAAACCCACATACTCAGATCCCATTCAGAAAAAGGGACAATGCCGATCGGGAAAACAGCCCAAGAACACTAGTGCCACACGGGCCTTAGCGACAACAAAAACAACAGTTCAAGTCAAAGAAAACGACAACAGTTTGCACAAATCTTAAAGCCCATAATCATGTGGTGGACAACTTAGATGTGACATCCTTAAAAAACATCTAGATGTGATTTAGTCATTCTGATGGATATATGTATATGCCACCCGTGCGTGTCTCGCTGGCATGTGGGCCCTGGCGCCACGTGTATTTGGTAACGAAAAGATAAGCATGAAAGCATTATTCTTTGGAATGTTATAAGGCCTCATTTGGAAAATTGGTTTTTCATGAGATTTTTGTAGGGATTAAATCATGTGAGAAACCTTACTTTTTCTTCATGCTCCAAAATGTTATCTGACTACCGTTGGCCTAGGGTAACCCCAGCAAACCACCTCCCTGCCGTTGAGAAGAGGATCGACCATGCGCCCTCCTGCGTGTGCTCGGGCGCCCTTCGCCACTGGGCTAAGAAGGCTTCTAGTAAATGTTTGGTGTTTAAAATGCCACATTGTTTCAATCCTGAAAATCCCTATTTTTTCATTTTCTCACAAGGCAGTTTTTTTATAGCATGGCAATTTTTTTAACAAGTATGGCATTTTTATTAATGAGAGTTGACAGTTTTACTTTTCTATAGCATCGTACTTTTTAAGAGGATGCCTTTTTATTATTAATGAGTGATGATATTTTTTATTATTAAGAGATGGCATTTTTATTTTTATTGGCATGGCAATTTTTATTAATAAGCACATGGCAGTTTTTATAAAAATGGCAGTCTAATTATTAAGGGATTTCATTTTTTATTATTAAATGATGGCATTTTTATATTAAGAGATGTCATTTTTTCGTTTATTAGGAGATGACATTTTTAATATTAAGAGATGGCATTTTAATTTTTTAATAGATGGAATTTTTATTTATCAAGAGATGGCATTTATTTTTATTAAGAAATGACAGTTTTATTATTAAGAGATGGCATTTTTATCCCAAGGAATGGCGGGTTTAAAAAAATAGCATGGTATTTTTTCATTTGTGTAGTTCATACAACTTTTTTAATCATATGCATTTGCATATTTTATAAAATTAAAGAGATGACATTTTTCATAAGTTAGTTTATGCCATTTTAGGGGTCTTTTTTGTTGGCATTTTTTAAAAATAAGGGGAGTTAAACCGGGCCTCTGGCCCAAATGCATGGTCACTCTGGAGGTGACGGTGTCCTGGACTATGGGGTGCCAACCTATGTGACCCACAGTCCATGGGCCGAGCCTACGGGGTATCGGTCCCAACAAGGAAGGACTCTGGAGGCCTCAAACCCAATCGTGATCAAGACGAGCACTACCGAAGACTTGGCGTACACTTCAAGGACAACTCCAACTGACGCTTGTGTTTATTCCTAGTTGGCAACTGACCATGTGTACCCCTAGAAACCCCTGGTGGCTGCTGCCTATATAAGCCGGAGGGTTTGATCTGTAGAGAGGCAATCGCAATTACTAGCCTTAGGGTTTAGAACACAACATACGATCTCGGGGGTAGATCAACCCGTATTTGATACTCCTTCATCAATATAATCAAGCATGACGTAGGGTTTTACCTCATTGAGAGGGCCTGAACCTGGGTAAAGACTGTCTCCCTTGTCTCCTGTTCACCATCGTTCCAGGAACCACAGCTTGGGACCCCCTACCCGAGATCTGCCGGTTTTAGTACCGACATTGATGGCCTATACATGTCCAGCTTTGTGATAAAAAAGTATCAATGGAAGCATCGATCAACGATCAAAACCCTCACGGTGTGGTTTCCACGCCTAGATCTCTGATACATCTCCAACATATCTATATTTTTTGTTCAATGTTGTTTTATTATCAATCTTGGATGTTTTATAATCATTTTATATCGTTTTTTGGTACTAACCTATTGACATAGTGCCAAGTGCCAGTTGCTGTTTTTTCCATGTTTTTTTTACATCACAGAAAATCAATATCAAACGGAGTCCAAATGCCACGAAACTTTACGGAGATTTTTATGGACCAGATGGAAGATATTGGGCCCTGGTTGCACCTGGGGGAGTCTCGAGGAGGGGAAAACCCACCAGGGCGCGCTTGGGCCTCCTGGCGCGCCCTAGTGGGTTGTGCCTGAAGGAAATATGCCCTAGAGCCAATAATAAAGTTATTATTTATTTCCTTATATCATGATAAATGTTTATTATTCATGCTAGAATTGTATTAACCGGAAACATAATACTTGTGTGAATACATAGACAAACAAAGTGTCACTAGTATGCCTCTACTTGACTAGCTCGTTAATCGAAGATGGTTATGTTTCCTAACCATAGACATGAGTTGTCATTTGATTAACGGGATCACATCATTAGGAGAATGATGTGATTGACATGACCCATTCCATTAGCTTAGCACCCGATCGTTTAGTATGTTGCTATTGCTTTCTTCATGACTTATACATGTTCCTATGACTATGAGATTATGCAACTCCCGTTTACCGGAGGAACACTTTGTGTGCTACCAAACGTCACAAGTAATTGGGTGATTATAAAGGTGATCTACAGGTGTCTCCAAAGGTACATGTTGGGTTGGCATATTTCGAGATTAGGATTTGTCACTCCGATTGTCGGAGAGGTATCTCTGGGCCCTCTCGGTAATGCACATCACTTAAGCCTTGCAAGCAATGCAACTAATAATTTAGTTGCAAGATGATGTATTACAGAACGAGTAAAGAGACTTGCCGGTAACGAGATTGAACTAGGTATTGAGATACCGACGATCGAATCTCGGGCAAGTAACATACCGATGACAAAGGGAACAAACGTATGTTGTTATGCGGTCTGACCGATAAAGATCTTCGTAGAATATGTAGGAGCCAATATGAGCATCCAGGTTCCGCTATTGGTTATTGACTGGAGACGTGTCTCGGTCATGTCTACATTGTTCTCGAACCCGTAGGGTCCGCACGCTTAACGTTACGATGACAGTTTCATTATGAGTATAAATATTTTGATGTACCGAAGGTTGTTCGGAGTCCCGGATGTGATCACGGACTTGACGAGGAGTCTCGAAATGGTTGAGACATAAAGATCGATATATTGGACGACTATATTTGGACACCGGAAAGGTTCCGGGTGAGATTAAGACAATACCGGATCACCGGGAGGTTATCGGAACCCCCCGGGAGGTATATGGGCCTTATTGGGCCTTAGTGGAAAGGAGGGGAAAGGAGCAAGGGAGGGGGCGCCCCCCCCCAAGCCCAATCCGAATTGGGAGGGGGGCCGGCCCCCCTTTCCTTCCTCCCTCCTTCCTCTTCCTTCCCTCTCCTACTCCTAATAGGAAAAAGGGGAGTCCTACTCCCGGTGGGAGTTGGACTCCCCCCTAGGGCGTGCCACCCACCTTGGCTGGCCCCCTCCTCCACTCCTTTATATACAGGGGCAGGGGGGCACCCCATAGACACAACAGTTGATCATTGATCTCTTAGCCGTGTGCGGTGCCCCCCTCCACCATAGTCCTCGATAATATTGTAGCGGTGCTTAGGCGAAGCCCTGCGACGGTAAAACATCAAGATCTTCACCACGCCGTCGTGCTGACGGAACTCATCCCCAACACTTTGTTGGATCGGAGTCCGGGGATCGTCATCGATCTGAACGTGTGCTAGAACTCAGAGGTGTCGTAGTTTCGGTGCTTGATCGGTCGGGTCGTGAAGACGTACGACTACATCAACCGCGTTGTGCTAACGCTTCCGCTTCCGGTCTATGAGGGTACGTAGACAACACTCTCCCCTCTCGTTGCTATGCATCACCATGATCTTGCGTGTGTGTAGGAATATTTTTGAAATTACTACGTTCCCCAACAGTGCCCACCTCGAGTGCCCCCCGGACAGCCTCTTTGCTCTATAAATACCCCAATATTCTCAAAACCCTAGGGGAGTCGACGAAATATTCATCCAGCCGCCTCAGAGTCCAGAGACACCAGATCCAATCTAGACACCATCTCGGATGGGGTTCACCACTTGCATTAGTGCCTCTCCGATGATGCGTGAGTAGTTCTTTGTAGACCTTCGTGTCCGTAGTTAGTAGTTAGATGGCTTCATCTCTCCCTCTTGATTCTCAATACAATGGTCTCTTGGAGATCCATATGATGTAACTCTTTTATGGTGTGTTGGTTGGGATCGATGAACTTTGAGTTTATGATCAGATCTATCTTTTATTGTTAGGGAACGCAGTAATTTCAAAAAAAATTCCTACGCACATGCAAGATCCATCTAGGTGATGCATAGCAACGAGCAGGGAGAGTGTGTCCACGTACCCTCGTAGACCGAAAGCGGAAGTGTTTAGCAACGCGGTTAATGTAGTCAAACATCTTTGAGATCCAACCGATCCAAGTACCGAACGCACGGAACCTCTACGATCTGCACATGTTCAGCTCGGTGACGTCCCTCGTACTCTTGATCCAGCTGAGGCCGAGGGAGAGTTTTGTCAGCACGACAGCGAGGTGACGGTGATGATGAAGTTACCGACGCGGGGCTTCGTCTAAGCTCTACAACGATATGACCGAGGTGGAAATCTGTGGAGGGGGCACCGCACACGGCTAAGACAATTGTCAACTTGTGTGTCTATGGGGTGCCCCCCTCCCCCGTATATAAAGGAGGGGAGGAGGGGCCGGCCGGCCCTCATGGTGCGCCCAAAAGGGGGATTCCTACTCCTACTAGGAGTAGGTTTCCCCCCTTTCCTAGTCCTAATAGGAGGGGGAAGGAAGGGGAAGAGGAGAGGAAGGAAAGGGGGGCTGGCCCCCCTCCCAATTTGGATTGGGCTTGGGGGCGAATTGGGAGGGGGAGGCGCGCCCCCACCTCTTGGCCGCCTCCTCTTTCTCCCACTAAATCCCATGTAGGCCCATTTAGCACCCGGGGGGTTTCGGTAACCCCCCGATACTCCGCTATATGTCCGAACTCACCTGAAACCTTTTCGGTGTCCAAACATAACCTTCCAATATATCAATATTCATGTCTCGGCCATTTCGAGACTCCTCGTCATGTCCGTGATCACATACGGAACTCTGAACTACCTTCAGAACATCAAAATAAACTCATAATACCGACCGTCATCGAACGTTAAGCGTGCGGACCCTACGGGTTCGAGAACTATGTAGACATGACTGAGACTCATCTCCAGTCAATAACCAATAGCGGAACCTGGATTCTCATATTGGTTCCTACATATTCTACGAAGATCTTTATCGGTCAAACCACATAACAACATACGTTGTTTCCTTTGTCATCAGTATGTTACTTGCCCGAGATTCGATCGTCGGTATCATCATATCTAGTTCAATCTCGTTACCGACAAGTCTATTTACTCGTTTCGTAATGCAACAACCCACAACTAACTCATTAGTCACATTGCTTGCAAGGCTTATAGTGATGTACATTACAGAGAGGGCCTAGAAATACCTCTCCGACAATCGGAGTGACAAATCCTAATCTCGATCTATGCCAACTCAACAAACACCATCGGAGACACCTATAGAGCATATTTATAATCACCCAGTCACGTTATGACGTTTGATAGCACACTAAGTGTTCCTCCGGTATTCGGGAGTTGCATAATCTCATAGTCATAGGAACGTGTATAAGTTATGGAGAAAGCAATAGCAATAAACTAAACGATCATAGTGCTAAGCTAACGGATGGTTCAAGTCAATCACATCATTCTCTAATGATGTGATCCCGTTCATCAAATGACAACTCATGTCTATGGCTAGGAAACTTAACCATCTTTGATTAACGAGCTAGTCAAGTAGAGGCATACTAGTGACACTCTATTTGTCTATGTATTCACACATGTACTAAGTTTCCGGTTAATACAATTCTACCATGAATAATAAATGTTTATCATGATATAAGGAAATATAAATAACAACTTTATTATTGCCTCTAGGCATATTTCCTTCATTTATATCCATGAAAGTTATTTGAGTTTCTTTGATCTCTTATATGCATGATCTCTTATAGCCTCATATTTCTTCTCCGATATTTGGGTTTTGTTTCGCCAACTTGATCTATTTATCTTGCAATGGGAAGATGTGCCTGTCGGTGTCAAAACCGGCGGATCTCGGGTAGGGGGTCCCGAACTGTGCGTCTAGGCCGGATGGTAACAGGAGGCAAGGGACACGAAGTTTTACCCAGGTTCGGGCCCTCTTGATGGAGGTAAAACCCTACGTCCTGCTTGATTAATATTGATGATATGGGTAGTACAAGAGTAGATCTACCACGAGATCGGAGAGGCTAAACCCTAGAAGCTAGCCTATGGTATGATTGTTGTTCTGTATGAATGTGTTGTCCTACGGACTAAAACCCTCCGGTTTATATAGACACCGGATAGGGTTAGGGTTACATTGAGTCGGTTACAATGGTAGGAGATCTACATATCCGTATCGCCAAGCTTGCCTTCCACGCCAAGGAAAGTTCCTTCCGGACACGGGACGAAGTCTTCAATCTTGTATCTTCATAGTCCAGGAGTCCGGCTGAAGGTATAGTCCGGCCATCCGGACACCCCCTAATCCAGGACTCCCTCAGTAGCCCCTGAACCAGGCTTCAATGACGATGAGTCCGGCGCACAGATTGTCTTCGACATTGCAAGGAGGGTTCCTCCTCCAAGTACTTCATAGAAGATTTTGAACACAAAGATAGTGTCCGGCTCTGCAAAATAAGTTTCCACATATTGCCATAGAGAGAATAATATTTACACAAATCTAATCTGTTGACGTATTCCGTAGTGTGACATCACAGCACGGCCAAGCTTTTATTTTTACTGTCCCATCTCAGCGTGTTATGCGAGGCGGTTTCCTTGGCACGTCTTGTTAAAGCAGAGATCGTGTCCCCTTATTCCGGGATTCTCATCAATACGGGCATGGGTAACCCAACCGCGCCATTGATTACGTCGCTTGGGAGATAAGCAAGTTTTACTAGGCTGGTGGGGACGCATAGTCGCGTACACCCATATAGGCGGATAAGGATCCACCTTTTCACCTACGCCTTCTTCCTCCTTTGCCTATCCATTTTCGCGCACTCGAGCTCCAGCGCCCAAGTCCGCACTCCCCACCTCAACCTTCTCCAGCTATGTCCGGAGCGGGAGGCAAGTGGATGC
The DNA here is from genome assembly GCF_003073215.2 of Triticum urartu. Lineage (NCBI taxonomy): Eukaryota > Viridiplantae > Streptophyta > Magnoliopsida > Poales > Poaceae > Triticum > Triticum urartu. Next base: position 119,739,738 of record NC_053027.1, read on the forward strand.
TCTCCTCCGTTACGGAGGGACACATCAAAAGACTAAGGAAGGCCGAATACTTGTCCAACGACATTGCGCACCGGCTTCCCGAAGGGGGGCAGCTCATCCCTACCCCTAGTCCCCATGAGAGGGTGGTGTTCCTCCCCCATTTTCTCCGCGGTCTGGGTTTCCCTCTCCACCCATTTGTCCGGGGGCTCATGTTCTACTATGGCCTGGATTTCCACGATCTGGCCCCAAACTTTGTCCTCAACATCTCGGCGTTTATCGTCGTGTGCGAGGCCTTCCTCCGCATCCGCCCCCATTTCGGCCTATGACTCAAGACTTTTAATGTCAAAGCGAAGGTGGTGCGCGGCAACCAGGCGGAGTGCGGAGGCGCCATGGTGGGCAAGATGCCCTACATCGCTCTGGGTGCCGCTCGGAGCGGAGGCGGTGGCGCTCCGAGGTGGAGCGGAGGCGGTGGCGCTCGCCGGCGGCGGCGGCCGACGAAACGAACGGCGGGAGGGAGACGAGGCGGCGCCGGGCGGCTGGTGCAGGGCGGCGGCGGCGAGCAAGTGCGGCGGCGCGGTCGGAGGAGGCGGGGCCGGCGAGACGGCAGGGAGAGCGAGCCGGCTCGGGCGGCGCGAACGGCGAGGGAAGCTCGCCGGCGGCGGGGATGGGCGGCGGGGCACTCGGGCGGCGCGCGGCAAGGCGAGGTGCGCCGGGCGGCTGCGTGGATCTGGGCCCGCACGGGCCAGCGGCGGTGGGATGCGGCGATGCCACTTGGCACGTCCTGAGTGGCGCGGGAGGAGGTGGACGTGTCCGGCCGTTGGGCGGACATGTCCGGCGGCGCGGGGAAGATGGATCTAGGGTTTATCCGTGAATATTTCGGAGGGGATCACATATATATAGGTAGAGGGAGCTAGGAGAGTCCAAATGAGGTGCGGTTTTCGGCCACGCGATCGTGATCGAACGCTCTAGATGATGGAGAAGGGTTTGGTGGGTTTTGGGACAAATTGGAGGGGTGTTGGGATGCAACACACACGAGGCCTTTTCGGTCCCTCGGTTAACCGTTGGAGTACCAAACGAAGTCCAAATGGTACGAAACTTGACAAGCGGTCTACCGGTAGTAAACCAAGGCCGCTTGGCAAGTCTCGGTCCAATCCAGAAATGTTTACACCCCACACATGAAAGAAAGGTAGAAATGACCACCGGAGGAGAACGGAACGCCGGAATGCAAAACAGACAACGGGGAAAATGCTCAGATGCATGAGACGAACACGTGTGCAAATGAAATGCACATGATGACATGATATGCAATGCATGACACGCAAGCAATGACAAGGCAACAACAGCGAATAACTGGACAACACCTGGCACATCGGTCTCGGGGCGTTACATGTTCCTCCCCCATTTCCTCCGCGGACTGGGTTTCCCTCTCCACCCATTTGTCCGGGGGCTCATGTTCTACTATGGCCTGGATTTCCATGATCTGGCCCCAAACTTTGTCCTCAACTTCTCGGCATTTATCATCGTGTGTGAGGCCTTCCTCCGCATCCGCCCCCATTTTGGCCTATGGCTCAAGACTTTCAATGTCAAACCGAAGGTGGTGCGCGGCAACTAGGCGGAGTGCGGAGGTGCCATGGTGGGCAAGATGCCCTACATCTTATGGCTCGAGGGCTCCTTTGTGGAGACCCTGAAGGGGTGGCAATCATGGTGGTTTTACATCACCGAGCCGCGTGACCCTAAGTGGGTCGCAGCCCCCGAGTTCCAATCCAGACCCCCAACGCGGCTCACGTCCTGGAAAGAGACGGGCCTGTCATGGGGTAAAAAAGGAGAGCTGACCGGACTCCAAACATGCGTCCAAACCCTGGTGGACAAGCAGCTCAAGCTTGTCAACGTAGTCCAGGTTATGCTCATCCGCCGGATCCTCCCGTGTCAACAACGGGCTTTCAACCTGTGGGAGTTCGACCCGGCGCGGCACCGAACTCTGAGTAGGCTCTTCGACACGACGTACGAAGATGCCTGGAAGGTGCTTTCCAAAGGCGCCGAGGCCCCCGCATCCGCTACCGAGGATCGCGGATTCAGCACGCAGCGTCACGCTCGTGCGGTAAGCTATTTTTACCTTCTACAGGGTATCAGTTTTTCATAGTTTGACTCCATGCGGGATCTAAGCTCCCTTGCCTTTGACAGGATTGGCAGGAGACATCCGGACAAATCAACTGTCCGGCTCCTTTTCCCGAAGGCCCAGCGGACGCTCGTTTGGCGATGCTGCTGGTTCCGGCACCTTATGTGGTGCCGGAGAAGAAGGCCAAGAAGAAGGCCACGGGAACTCGAAAGAGTGCCCGGCGCCAGGAGGCGTCGAATCCATCATCCGACGGCTCCAAGACGCACTCCTCCCATGAAGACAAGGAGGAGGAAGAAGAGACCTCTCCCCCTACAGCGGGGGAAGGGAAGAAAAGGAAGGCCGCCCCAACTGGGGAGGCCAAAGGGTCCAAGAAGGGGAAAACCCTTCCTCCGGACTACTCCACCAACACCGACGATGGCGAAGAGGAGTGGCCGACCAGGGCCAAGCCCATGGCGAAATCGTATGTATCCGGATACCAGAGTAATTCATAGTATTCCTTTATTGCACAGCTTTCCCTTATGTCGAATATGATTATGCAGCCCACCCAAAGACCAGCTCGACGCGTCGTCGAGCGGTTCACTGGACTCGTCGGATGTGAATTCGCTTCCGACGGCTTCCTCCCCCCGCCCTACGGACGACGCCGAAGTGTTGTCCCAACAGGTTCCAAGCCAGGAGGAGGTGGTCCTGGAGGCGCCGCAAGGCGACCTCCCGGACTCCAGGGGTGACGGGGAAAAAATCTCCCAGGGCTCCAAGTCCGGTTCTAGGCCGGACACCGCTCCGGAACCTTCAAAGGTTCCAGAGTCCGGCGGGCGACCTCCTTCCAAGAGGAGCAGGCCCTCCGTGCCAGTGACCCCCGTCCAACCGGAGGCGCCGGACAATCTGTTGGAGGCGCTCAAGGGCGCCTCCATCGACGAGGAGCACCGCACCATTATGAGTGCGGTGGTCCAGAAGGTTCAGTCCACCAAGAGCGGACTGACTGAAGCTTGTACTAGCCTTTTGACAGGCTTTGAGGTAAGTAAAGAATGTGTAAATAATATTACCGCATAGACAGTAGCCCCTGATGCTCTGTTTGGCGTTCGGGAAGAAAAGCCGAATAGGGGATCAAATAAAATTCGCAGGAGTCTAACAAAAAGGAGTCAATATGCGTGTGCAGGCTTCCCTGCTGGCGTCCACCGCACTGACTGCGGAAGTGGACACGCTAAAGCAGAACCTCGAGCAGTCCGAGCAAGAGCTCGGGCGTGCCAAGAAGCAGCTCGAGGAGGAGGAAGGTAAGAAATACCTTGTTTAAATATATATATATAAAGGTGCAATTGCAAAAAATGACAGGATTATCGTGGCTATTGTAGGGGCCATGTCTGAGGTGGCGACCCTTAAGCAAGCGCTGCTCGAGGCTGAGAAGACGGCGGCCACAGAGCGCACCGAGCAGGAGAAGTATGAGGCCGAGGTTGGCAAGGTGCGACAAGAGCTCCAGGCTCTCATGGAAAAACATGAGAGTTTGGAGCTTGACTCAAAGACGCGAGCGTCCGAGCTCGCGGTGGCTATTGAAAATGCCAAGTCTGCCAAGGCCGAATCCCAGAAGACCCTCCAGGAGTTGGATGAGGCAAAAAAGATAGCGGCGGGTAAGGCATTCTTTATGCAAAGCAAACACATAAACGTGAGTTACTTGTTACTTACCCGAATCTGGAGCTCTCCAGGAGCGTTTGCAGATCTTCCCCGTAGCGTGTCCGATGCCACCGCATTCTATCGAGGGCAGCTCGACAGAGAAGGTGTTCTGGTCTTAGTATGCTGAGGCCGGACACCCTGTGCCCCTGAGCGACCAGCTGAAGCAACTGGTCGAGCTCCACAAGGCGGCCGAACAGTCCATGAAGGGCCTCATAGTTCGGCTGTGGCTTGGAGAGGCTCAGCCTGGGAGCTATTTTGGGCTGGTGCGGTGGCTGGTGGAGGCCTGTCCAAGGCTCAAAGTCATCAAGCGCTCCGTCTGCATTGAAGGTGCCCGTAGGGCCCTTGCCCGTGCTAAGGTGCACTGGGGCAAGCTGGATGCTGAGAAGCTTGTGAAGGACGGGCCACCGCCGGGGAAAGAGCATCGCAAGCCCGAGAATTATTATAAGGATGTTCTGAAGGGTGCCTTCCTTGTGGCGGATGAATGTTCTAGAGATGTAATTTTTGAGTAAAACTCACTCGTTTTGTCCTGTGCGCTGAAAACTTGTTCATATGCGCTAAGCAATGCTGTTGGAATTTAAAATATTACCTTCTGTGCAGCTGTTTATCAATTCTGAGAGATGGCGAGTCGTCGGCTTCTGCCCCCGTGCCACTAGTGCTGGGGTGTTCGGGGATAAACCTGAGCGCTCTTTTTCCCATGTTTGGGTCCTTCGAGGGAGGCGCTCAGCCCAACGAACAAGGCAATCAGACTATAATTCGTGAACACTCTCACTTAGCCATGGAATTCTATAATTTTAAATTTCGGCGAAGCCCCTGGTATTCGGAAGACCGAGTTCGGGGCACTATCCACGCCTTGGCCGGACAGAGCCGACTCCTCGCTCTAAGCGGCATAAGTCTTTAGGGACTCGAAAAAACCTCTCGAACAGCGACCAGCTCTCGCTTCATCATGACAGTCAGTTTTAGCTTTCTCCATTGAGGTGCTCGACCCAGCTCAACTGGGGCACAATCGCAGTGGTTCTCCTAGTGCTACCTTAGCCGATATAGCGGAACGTAAGGCACCAAAACATAAGAGCCGGGCAAACCCAACTATTGACCCAAGACATGATTCGGAGCCGATGCATATAATGCTATAAGTTTGGGGTGCCGCACTTGTTAAAGTTGTTCGGACTTCTCACACCATATTGAGGGGTACTAAAGCCCCTGGCGTATTTTGGCCGTACCAAAGTGTATGGGTGCAACATGTCGTTAAGGAACATATATTTACAGAAAAAGAGTAATGCAAAAATAGACAAAAGCTATGCATTGTTTATTAAAAAGGGTTGCGATCAAAGCAGAACGATACAAATAATGCGATAAGCAAAAGGTTGGACTATTTAACATGTCCATTCTAGGGGCAGGCTGCGGAATGGTATGCGAAACAGGTATACTGCTCGTGATAGAGACCACCTCGGAGTTCCGTAATGCGGCGTGGCTTGTCTGCTTCCCTGGTTCTTGCATCATTTGTGCGGCAATTGAACTGCCGAACAAGCCTTCTGAAGAATGGAGTCCTAGAAGTAAGATAAAATAAAAAATCGGCAACCCTTGGTGCGGTTTAAGCCGTGTTTCGGGCGTGCCGTGGTGGTGCCCCTCCCCTTGTACCCATGCTATTTTTAGAGCGTAGTTATGTACGCGAAGCACTAGTGTTGCATTTTTGCGAGGGCTGGGGTTGGGGCCGCATCGCTACGCCTGCTCGGAACGTGCCAGGCGGTCTTGTTGTAGGTTACTCTGGGCGCGCTTGACGGTGTCCGGACGTTTAATGACCGGACTGGAGAAGTGCCTGGAGAGGATGCTTTGTGCTTCCGCTGCAAGGGTCGCCGTGTGCTCCTCCATTCGGAGGGAGCGCTTGGTGTTTCCATTGACCGTGATTACTCCTCAAGGGCCTGGCATCTTGAGCTTAAGGTATGCGTAGTGCGGTACCGCATTGAACTTGGCAAATGCGGTTCGCCCGAGCAGTGCGTGATAGCCACTGCGGAATGGGACTATATCGAAGATTAACTCCTCGCTTCGGAAATTATCCGGAGATCCGAAGACCACTTCAAGTGTGACTGAGCCTGTACAGTTGGCCTCTACACCTGGTATTACGCCTCTAAAGGTCGTTTTGGTGGGCTTAATCCTCGAGGGATCTATGCCCATTTTCCGCACTGTATCCTGGTAAAGCAGGTTCAGGCTGCTGCCGCCGTCCATAAGGACTCTAGTGAGATGAAATCCGTCAATAATTGGGTCTAAAAACAATGCGGCGAATCCGCCATGACGGGTGCTAGTGGGATGGTCCCTTCGATCAAAGGTGATCGGGCAGGAGGACCATGGGTTGAACTTTGGGGCGACTGGCTCTACCGCGTATACGTCCCTTAATGCGCGCTTCCGCTCCCTCTTGGGGATGTGGGTTGCGTATATCATGTTCACCGTCCGCACTTGTGGGGGAAAACCCTTCTGTCTACTCTTGTTCGGCGGCCGGGGCTCTTCATCGTCATCGCTATGCAGCCCCTTGTCTTTATTTTCGGCATTTAACTTGCCTGCCTGCTTGAACACCCAACAATCCCTGTTGGTGTGATTGGCCGGCTTTTCGGGGGTGCCATGTATCTGGCACAAGCGGTCGAGTATTCGGTCCAAACTGGACGGGCCCCTAGGATTTCTGTTGAATGGCTTTTTCCGCTGACCGGATTTATAGCCTCTGAATCCGGCATTAAATGCTGTATCCTCAGTATTGTCGCCGTTAATACGACGCTTTTGCTTGTTGCGACGTGACCTGCCACTATTGTCCCTAGTATCCGTATTATCGGGGTTTTTGGTCATATTGTTGCTACGAGCAAGCCAGCTATCTTCTCCCGCGCAAAAGTGGGTCATGAGTGTCGTGAGTGCTGCCATAGATTTCGGCTTTTCCTGTCCAAGGTGCCGGGCAAGCCACTCGTCATGGATATTGTGCTTGAAGGCTGCTAGGGCCTCTGCGTCCGGACAGTCGACTATTTGATTTTTCTTTGTTAGGAACCGTGTCCAGAATTTCCTGGACGATTCCTCTGGCTGCTGAATTACGTGGCTTAGGCCATCGGCGTCTGGTGGTCGCACATAAGTGCCCAGGAAATTATCGAGGAATGCGGCTTCCAGGTCCTCCCAACAACTGATTGATCCAGCTGGCAAGCTGTTAAGCCAATGCCGAGCTGGTCCTTTAAGCTTGAGTGGGAGGTATTTGATGGCGTGGAGATCATCGCCGCGGGCCATGTGGATATGAAGGAGATAATCCTCGATCCATACCACAGGATCTGTTGTGCCATCATATGATTCGATGTTTACGGGTTTGAAACCCTCGGGGATTTGATGGTCCATTACTTCATCTGTGAAGCATAGTGGGTGTGCGGCGCCTCTGTACTGGGCTATATCACGACGTAGCTCCAATGAGCTTTGTCTACTGTGTTCGGCCCTACCGGATTTGTGTCCGGCGTGACTGTTATCGTCTCGAGTCATGGGGCGCCCACGCGATCCATAGATCGATCTTGTTTGCCTTGCCTTGTCCTCCAACATATCTCACAGGTCTGGCGCATTTTCCCGTGCCTTGGTACGGGGTGCGGCTTGAGTGGAGGGCCAAAAGGCCTCTCTGTCGCGGCCACGAGGTGGCCGGTCGGCCATATCAAGTGCTGGTGATGTAGGTTTAAGTGCTTCCTCCTCTAATCAGGGTAGCAACCTGCGCTTTGGGTAGCTCTTGGAGGGGCCTTCGAGTTTATGCTCTTCAGCCACGAGGACTTCAGTCCATCTATCGACTAGCAATTCTTGATTAGCTCTAAGCTGTTGCTGCTTTTTCTTGAGGCTTCTTGCCGTGGCCATAAGCCTGCGTTGAAAACGCTCTTGCTCGACGGGATCCTCTGGCACGACAAATTCGTCGTCGTCGAGGCTTGCCTCGTCTTCGGAGGGAGGCGTATAGTTATCGTCCTCGACCTCTCTGTCTGCCGCTCTCTCATGAGGGCTGGCTTCTCCATCCTCCTGTGCTGAATCTTGCCAGAGGGGGTTTTCTTTGGCGCTCTTCGGAGTATTATTATCTCCCGTGCTGGAATCGCCGTGTTTGTTTTGGCGGGATTTTGAGCGGCGCCGCTGACGCTGGCGCTTAGGCTGTTTCTTGGAGGGGTCATCCTCCGTTGTTCCATCGCCATCTCCTTCTTTTGGGGTGTCCACCAAGTATATGTCATATGACGAGGTGGCTTTCCAGGGCCCAATAGGCGCTGGTTCTTCATCGTCTCCTGCATCGGCGTCCATACCGTCGATGTCTTCGAAGTCGAAGTCGAGCATGTCGGTTAAATCGTCGACAGTGGCTACAAAGTGGGTGGTGGGTGGGCTTTGAATTTCTTCATCGTCCGTATCCCAACCTTGCTGACCGTAGTTCGGCCAGGGCTCTCCTGATAGAGAGAGAGACTTTAGTGTCTTCAGAATATGGCCGAAAGGCGAGTGCTGAAAGATGTCCGCGGCAGTAAACTCCATGATCGGCGCCCAATCAGATTCGATCGGCAGGGGCGTGGAGGGTTCGGAGTCCGGAGGGGAGTCCGGCTCCCTGGAGTCATGAGTCTCGCGGAGTGCGGGGCTGGTGTTCGGCTCGATCGCCGTTGGGATCGCAGCCCCCGAGGCGGCGTCCAACCACCCATCCTCGATCGGCGCAGTAGGCTCCGAATTAAGGGTCGAAGCCGATGCGGGTGCGGCCTCCAGGGCACTGTTTGGCGGCAGAGCTAGATCATGCTCGTCGGGACAGTGCGGCGCGCTCGGCAGTGGCTCGAATCCGTCGAAGATCAAGTCCCCGCGGATGTCAGCCATGTAGTTTAAACTTCCAAATCTGACCTGACGGCCAGGGGCATAGCTTTCGATCTGCTCTAGATGGCCAAGTGAATTGGCCCGCAGTGCGAAGCCGCCGAAGACGAAGATCTGTCCGGGGAGGAAGGTCTCACCCTGGACTGCATCGCTATTGATGATCGTAGGAGCCATCGAGCCTGACGGCGACGACACAGAGGAACTCTCAATGAAAGCACCAATGTCGGTGTCAAAACCGGCGGATCTCGGGTAGGGGGTCCCGAACTATGCGTCTAGGCCGGATGGTAACAGGAGGCAAGGGACACAAAGTTTTACCCAGGTTCGGGCCCTCTTGATGGAGGTAAAACCCTACGTCCTACTTAATTAATATTGATGATGTGGGTAGTACAAGAGTAGATCTACCACGAGATCGGAGAGGCTAAACCCTAGAAGCTAGCCTATGGTATGATTGTTGTTCTGTATGAATGTGTTGTCCTATGGACTAAAACCCTCCGGTTTATATAGACACTGGATAGGGTTAAGGTTACATAGAGTCGGTTACAATGGTAGGAGATCTGCATATCCGTATCGCCAAGCTTGCCATCCACGCCAAGGAAAGTCCCTTCCAGACACGGGACAAAGTCTTCAATCCTGTATCTTCATAGTCTAGGAGTCCGACTGAAGGTATAGTCCGGCCATCCGGACACCCCCTAATCCAGGATTCCCTCAGTGCCCGGTAGTGGGTTCATCTTACGATGCTTGATCCTAGTGACACAATGGGAACCGACACGTATGTATGGTTGCTACTAAGGATAAAAAGACGAGATCTATATCTACCGCCATATAGATAAACGGATCTTGTCTACATCATGTCATTGTTCTTATTGCATTACTCCATTTTTCCTTGAACTTAATACACTAGATGCATGCTGGATAGCGGTCGATGTGTGGAGTAATAGTAGTAGATGCAGGCAGGAGTCGATCTACTAATATTGGACATGATGCCTATGTAATTATCATCATCTGGATATCGTCATAATTATTTGATGTTCTATCAATTTCCCAACATCAATTTATTTACCACTGTTTGCTATTTTTCTCGAGAGAAGCCACTAGTGAAACCTACGCCCCCCGGGTCTTCTTTCTCATATTTTCTGCCTTTGCAATCTACCTTTTATTTGCTTTTATTCTCAGATCTATTAATCCAAAAACCCAAAAATACGTTGCTGCAATTTATTGTTATTTATTTTGTTCACGTCCGATCTATCAATCTACTACAAATTTACCTCACGTCCGTTTGCCTATCTTGAGGCGCCGTACCCCGGAAGGGATTGACAACCCCTTTAACACGTTGGGTTGCGAGAAGTTGTTATTTGTGTGCAGGCGTTGTTTACGTTGTGTTGCTCGGTTCTCCTACTGGTTCGATAACCTTGGTTTCATATCTGAGGGAAATACCTACCGCCGCTGTGCTGCATCATCCCTTCCTCCTTGGGGAAATACCGACGTAGCTTCAAGCGACATCAAAAGGAATTTTTGGCGCCGTTGTCGGGGAGGATCTTCAACATAACCAGGTTCCTAATCACAAATCTCATCTCCTTGCAACTTACATTATTTGCCATTTGCCTCTCGTTTTCCTCTCCCCCACTTCACAAAATTTTGTCGTTTTATTCGCCTCTCCTTTTCCGTTCGCCGTTTTCTTGCTGGATCTGTTTTTTAGTGCAATCTTGTTGTGTGGTCATCATGACTCAAGAGAACACCAAATTATGTGATTTCTCAAATACCAATAATAATGATTTTATTGGCACTCTACTTGCTCCTCCCGCCACTAGTGCGGAGACTTGTGATATTAATACTGCTTTGCTGAATCTTGTTATGAAAGACCAATTTCCCGGTACTCCTAATGAGGATGCCGCGTCCCATCTCAATACCTTCGTGGAATTATGCGATATGCAAAAGAAAAAAGATGTGGACAATGATGTGGCCAAGATGAAATTATTCCCATTTTCCTTGCTTGATTCTGCAAAAATTTGGTTCTCTTCTTTGCCTCGCAATAGTATTGATTCTTGGAATAAGTGTAAAGATGCTTTTATCACTAAGTATTTTCCTCATGCAAAAATTATTTCCCTTAGAACCCAGATCATGAATTTCAAGCAACTTGAACATGATCATGTTGCACAATCTTGAGAAAGGATGAAAATGATGCTAAGGAATTGCCCAACTCATGGGTTAAATCTTTGGATGATCATACAAATAATTTATGCGACGTTGAATTTTGTCTCCTGTAATCTCTTAGATTCCGCCATGGGTGGTACTTTTATGGAAATTACTTTAGGTGAAGCCACCAAATTGCTTGAAAATATCATGGCAAATTATTCGCAATGGCATACCGAAAGGGCTCCTACTAGTAAAAAGGTTAATTCAGTTGAAGAAATTTCTTCTTCGAGTGAAAATTTTGATGCTCTTGTGAAATTGGTTGCTAGTAGAAGTGCTACTATTGATCTTAATGATATGCCTTTGTCTACTTTGATTGAGCAAAATAGTGATGCTATTGATGTGAATTTTATTTCTCGCAATAATTTCAACAACAATGCTTATAGAGGTAATTTTAATCCTAGGCCTTTTCCTAGTAATTCCTCTAATAATTATGGTAATTCCTATGGAAATCAATCTTATAATGATAATAGGAATACCTCGGATCTTGAGAATAATATTTAAGAATTTATTAACACACAAAAAGTTTTCAACACTTCCATAGAACAAAAGTTGAATAAGATCGATGATTTGTCTAGAAGTGTTGATAGAATTGCTCATGATGTGGAAAATCTCAAGATGAAAATCTCTGTGCCTAAGGTAGATGAATCAATTAAAGCTCTTTATGTTTCTATGGATGGAAGTAAGAAAAGAACTGCTATGCTTAGAGCTAAAAGATAATTTTTAGAAAAAAACATTTTCTAGTGATTTCTTTTGCAAAAGTGATGAAGATCTTAAAATGATTGGTGTTTCTTCTATTGATTCCTTGTTTAGTAAAGTTAAGAATGATGAAAAAGGGACTGGAGAATAGTCAACTTTAGGTAGAAGGCATCCCAATATTTTGGAGGGTGAAAATCGTATTGAGAAAATTGATGAAAGTGGGTTTGAAGAGGTCAAAACTTTAGCTAGTGATGTGCCCGCTCTTTTGGATTACAAATACTTTAATTATGATAGTTGCTCTTTGATTTATTGTATTTCTTTGTTGCAATACATGCTAAATTCACCCCGTGCCTATGAACAAAACAAAGCTTTTACTAAAAATATTGTTGATGCTATGATGAAAGCTTTAGAAGAAAAATTGGAACTAGAAGTATCAATTCCTAGAAAATTGCATGATGAGTGGGAACCTACTATCAAAGTCAAGATAAAAAATTATGAGTGTTTTGCTTTGTGCGACTTGGGTGCTAATGTTTCTACAATTCCGAAATCTTTATGTGATGTGCTTGGTCTTACCGATCTTGAAGAATGTTCTTTACATTTGCACTTGGCGGATTCTACTATTAAAAAGTGTATGGGAAGAATTAATGATGTTCTTATTCTTGCAAATAGGAATTATGTGCCCCTAAATTTTATTGTTCTTGATATTCATTGCAATCCGTCTTGTCCAATTATTCTTGGTAGACCGTTTTTACGCACTATCAGTGCCGTGATTGATATGAAAGAAGGCAATATTAAGTTCCAATTTCCTTTGAGGAAGGTATGGAACTAATAACCCACAAGTATAGGGGATCGCAACAGTTTTCGAGGGTAGAGTATTTAACCCAAATTTATTGATTCGACACAAGGGGAGCCAAAGAATATTCTCAAGTATTAGCAGTTGAGTTGTCAATTCAACTACACCTGGAAACTTAGTATCTGCAGCAAAGTGTTTAATAGCACAGTAATATGATAGTGGTGGTAGCGGCAACAAAAGTAAAGACAGCAAAAGTAATGTTTTTGGTATTTTGTAGTGATTGTAACAGTAGCAACGGGAAAGTAAATAAGCGTAAACCAGTATATGGAAAACTCGTAGGCACCGGATCAGTGATGGATAATTATGCCGGATGCGGTTCATCATGTAACAGTCATAACATAGGGTGACACAGAACTAGCTCCAATTCATCAATGTAATGTAGGCATGTATTCCGTATATAGTCATACGTGCTTATGGAAAAGAACTTGCATGACATCTTTTGTCCTACCTTCCCGTGGTAGCGGGGTCCTATTGGAAACTTAGGGATATTAAGGCCTCCTTTTAATAGAGAACCGGAACAAAGCATTAGCACATAGTGAATACATGAACTCCTCAAACTATGGTCATCACCGGGAGTGGTCCCGATTATTGTCACTTCGGGGTTGCCGGATCATAACACATAGTAGGTGACTATAGACTTGCAAGATAGGATCAAGAACTCACATATATTCATGAAAACATAATAGGTTCAGATCTGAAATCATGGCACTCGGGCCCTAGTGACAAGCATTAAGCATAGCAAAGTCATAGCAACATCAATCTCAGAACATAGTGGATACTAGGGATCAAACCCTAACAAAACTAACTCGATTACATGATAAATCTCATCCAACCCATCACCGTCCAGCAAGCCTACGATGGAATTACTCATGCACGGCGGTGAGCATCATGAAATTGGTGATGGAGGATGGTTGATGATGACGACGGCGACGAATTCCCCTCTCCGGAGCCCCGAACGAACTCCAGATCAGCCCTCCCGAGAGGTTTTAGGGCTTGGCGGCGGCTCCGTATCGTAAAACGCGATGATTTATTCTCTCTGATTTTTTTCTCTCGGAAGCGAATATATAGAGTTGGAATTGGCGTCAGAGGGTTTCCAGGGGGCCCACGAGGTAGGGGGCGCGCCCAGGAGGGGGGGGGGCGCCCCCCCACCCTTGTGGACAGGGTGTGGGCCCCCTGGTCTTCATCTTTGGCGAGGATTTTTTATTATTTTTTCTAAGGTATTCCGTGGAGTTTCAGGACTTTCCGAGAATATTTGCTTTCTGCACATAAAACAACACCAAGGTAATTCTGCTGAAAACAGCGTCAGTCCAGGTTAGTTCCATTCAAATCATACAAGTTAGAGTCCAAAACAAGGGCAAGAGTGTTTGGAAAAGTAGATACGATGGAGATGTATCAGGAACACTTCGCTAGAACAATAATTAGGCCACCATATGAATCAATCTTGAGGGCATCTTATGGATCTCGAACCAAAGATGAAAAAACTTAGATCCTTGCTTTATGCCTAGCTAAGGGTGTTAAACTATAGCGCTTGTTGGGAGGCAACCCAATGAATAAAATTTATTTTTGCTTTTTGCTTTATGTTCTTGAGTGTTAGCACAATTATTCTACTATTATAATTGTGTTTTTTGTGTTTTAATTAGTGTTTGTGCCAAGTAAAGCCTTTAGAATCTTCTTGGGTGATAGTTGTTTGATCTTGCTGAAAAAACATAAACTTTTACGCTCATGAAATTAATTTTTTTACCAGAGAGCAATAAAATAACCATTACAATTGCAGTAGATCAATATACAAATTTCTCAGGTCTTCCTAATTTTTCAGAGTTTTTTGACTTACAGAAGTATTCGAAATAGTCAGATTGCTACAGACTGTTCTGTTTTGACAGATTCTGTTTTCTTTGTGTTGTGTGCTTATTTTGATGGCTCTATGGTTTTCTTTGATGAGTTTTTGCCATAGAAAAGTTGGAATACAGTAGATATAATACAAAAACAAAATATGAATTGGTTTAATACAACACTTATAGTAGTGGTTTATTATTCTTATACTAACGGATCTCACGAAGGCTTTGTTGAGTTTTGTGTGATTGTAGTTTTCAAGTTTTGGATTATCTTACGATGGATGAAGGAAGGATGTAAAAGCCTAAGCTTGGGGATGCCCCGACATCCCAAGATTTTATCCAAGAATGAGCAACCAACTAAGCTCGGGGATTCCCCCGAGTGGCATCCCCGCTTTCTTCCAACAACTATCGGTATTTTACTCGAGACTATATTTTTATTCGTCACATGATATGTGTTTTTCTTGGAGTGTCTTGTATGATCTGTGTCTTTGCTTGTTTTATTTTGTGTCTTAAGTCATCAATCCTTGCTGGACACACTTATTTGAGAGAGCCAAAATTATGTCATGACTTGTTATAATTGCTCTGTGTGCTTCACTTAAATCTTTTATGAGCTAGGACTTGCTCTAGTCATGACTTGTTATAATTGCTCTGTGTGCTTCACTTAAATCTTTTATGAGCTAGGACTTGCTCTAGTGCTTCACTTATATCTTCTTGAGCACAGTGTGCTTTGTTTTTGAAGAAATTATCTCTTGCTTCACTTAAATTATTTTGAGAGAAATAAATTTTTTTATGCTCATGATCTTCACTTATATTTGTTTGAGCTTATGAAAAGCAACACATGAAAATTAGTCCCAAAGTGATAGATATCCAAGAAGGATAAAGAAACAAAGAAAGAAGAAAAAATGTCATGAAGATCATTGGACAAAATAAACTTGATTCTTAGTAATAGTTTTGAGATATGATGATGAGTAATTATGCTCTAGTAAGAATATTGGTGTTAAGGTTTGTGATTCCCTATGCAAGTATGAAAGTCAATAATCATGCAATAAAAATTATATCCTACTTATGGTGCATTATTCGGTGTTAATTATGCTTAATGCTTGCTTATGAGATTATTCGTTTCTTGGTTGGTCACTTCCCAATCTTTTGCTAGCCTTCATTTTGCACCAAGTATGACCTCTACTTGTGCATCCAAATTCCTTTAAACTAGTTTTGCCACATGAGTCCACTATATCTACCTATATGCGGTATTCTTTTGCCGTTCTAAGCAAATTTGCATGTGCCATCTCTAATTTTCAAAATAAATTTCTATTTTGTGTGTTTGTTTTGCTCGCGGAACGGTGAGGGGTGGCTAATATTTTCCATTCTAGATGTGTTATTCTCAAGATGAGTGTTTATTCACTTGCCATTGCATGAGAGTAAGGCAAAGGTATTAGTGATGCCCAGTCTCGAAATGCAAAAATAAATGAATTTACTTTATGTTGTCAAATAATAAATTCCTTGGAAAGTGTTGGTATAGAGGGCACCCGTGGATACGGTTAGCCATGGAAAGTGAAAGTTATGGTGGAAAAAGGAATAAACTTTATTTTCTATTTGGGAACCGCCTATGGCATATCTAGAATGGAAAGTGTTCGGAACTCTAAGTCGTTTTTGTTAGTGGGATGGATACACCTCCCAAAAATGTTTTTATCTCTAATCTTTTCGCTTTGAGCTCTGGCACCTCTACAAATCCCTACTTCCCTCTGCGAAGGCCTTTTCTTTTACTATATGCAATTTTTATTTTGAAATTTGAGTCTCCAGCTTCTCTTATAAAAAGCACCAACTAGGACGCAATATGATCTTACTTAAGTATTGGGTGTAGTTAATATTCGAGTGTGTTTCATGAATGGATCAATGTTTGAGCGTGATGGACTATAAATAACTTATTTTAGCATTGATATTTTGAAAGACATGGTTGCTTGTTGATATGCTTGAGTATCTAAATTATTATGTCAAAACTAGACTATTGCTTTGAATCACATAAAAGTCCAAATGTCCATGCTATAAAGAAAAGAATATGATATGACACGATGAACAACACTCCACATTGATTTTTTTTGTTTTTGTCACTTACCTACTCGAGGACGAGTAGGAGTTAAGCTTTGGGATGCTGATATGTCTCCAACGTATCTATAACTTTTTATTGTTCCCTGTTGTTTTATTATCAATCTTGGATGTTTTATAATCATTTTATAGTCATTTTATATCATTTTTGGTACTAACCTATTGACATAGTGCCAAGAGCCAGCTGCTGTTTTTTCCATGTTTTTTTACATCGCAGAAAATCAATATCAAACGGAGTCCAAATGCCACGAAACTTTACAGAGATTTTTTATGGACCAGATGGAAGATATTGGGCCCTGGTTGCACCTGGGGGGAGTCCCGAGGAGGGGACAACCCACCAAGGCGCGCCCTGGTGGGTTGTGCCCCCCGAACCGCCTCTTTGCTCTATAAATACCCCAATATTCCCAAAACCCTAGGGGAGTCGAGGAAATATTCATCCAGCCGCCGCAGAGTCCAGAAACACCAGATCCAATCTAGACACCATCTCGGATGGGGTTCACCACCTCCATTTCTGCCTCTCCGATGATGCGTGAGTAGTTTTTGTAGACCTTCGGGTCCGTAGTTAGTAGCTAGATGGCTTCATCTCTCTCTCTTGATTCTTAATACAATGGTCTCTTGGAGATCCATATGATGTAACTCTTTTGCGGTGTGTTTGTTGGGATCGATGAACTTTGAGTTTATGATCAGATCTATCTTTTTATATCCATGAAAGTTATTTGAGTTTCCTTGATCCCTTATATGCATAATCTCTTATAGCCTCGTATTTCTTCTCTAATATTTGGGTTTTGTTTGGACAACTTGATCTATTTATCTTGAAATGGCAAGAGGTGCCCGGTAGTGGGTTCGATCTTACGGTGCTTGATCCCAGTGACAGAAAGGGAACCGACACGTATGTATCGTTGCTACTAAGGATAAAAAGACGGGATCTATATCTACCACCATATAGA
Source organism: Triticum urartu (assembly GCF_003073215.2). Classification (NCBI taxonomy): domain Eukaryota; kingdom Viridiplantae; phylum Streptophyta; class Magnoliopsida; order Poales; family Poaceae; genus Triticum; species Triticum urartu. Next base: position 119,756,940 of record NC_053027.1, read on the forward strand.
TAAACGGATCTTGACTAGATCATGTCATCGTTCTTACTGCATTACTCTGTTTTCCATGAACTTAATACACTAGACGCATGCTGGATAGCGGTCGATGTGTGGAGTAATAGTAGTAGATGCAGGCAGGAGTCGGTCTACTAATCTTGGACGTGATGCCTATGTAATGATCATTGCCTGGATATCATCATAATTATTTGAGGTTCTATCAATTCCCAACAGTAATTTGTTTACCCACCGTTTGCTATTTTTCTCGAGAGAAGCCACTAGTGAAACCTATGGCCCCCGGGTCTTATTTATCATATTATTTGCCTTTGCGATCTACCTTTTATTTGCTTTTATTTTCAGATCTATTAATCCAAAAACCCAAAAATACTTTGCTGCAATTTATTGTTATTTATTTTGTTCGCGTCTGATCTATCAATCTACTACAAAATTACCTCACGTCTGTTTGCCTATCTTGAGGCGCCGTACCCCGGAAGGGATTGACAACCCCTTTAACACGTTGGGTTTCGAGAAGTTGTTATTTGTGTGCAGGCACTGTTTACATCGTGTTGCTTGGTTCTCCTACTGGTTCGATAACCTTGGTTTCATATCTGAGGGAAATACCTACCGCCACTGTGCTGCATCATCCCTTCCTCTTTGGGGAAATACCGACGTCGCTTCAAGCGACATCAATCTCTCATCACCAAATCACCCGAAGAAAAACACCACGGATCGCACCTCCTCCATCAAGAGTCGAGGCGTGATCAGCAAAAGTTAGCACCCGAGCCCCCATGCTTTTTCTGCCACCTCCCCCAAGGATTTCTGTATAGAATAAAACCAAGGGCTAAGGTGCCAGCTATCAGATGACCATAAAGTCGGCCCATTGGGAGGAGTTGAGGACTCGGATCTTAAAAGTAATTTAGCTGGCTCCACGTCTGTGCACACTTCTCTGGACAAACACATCGGAGCTTCGAGCCCACAGGCGTCTGGGATGGAATTTTTACTCCCATCCACCCCCCACATCGAGTACGGACCGAGTAATTCAGTTACTCTCGATGTTTGGGGTCTAATCTACATAAAACAACAAGCTGATGAGACAGACTGGCAACTGATATGTCTCCAATGTATCTATAATTTTTGATTGTTCCATGCTGTTATATTATCAATCTTGGATGTTTTATAATCATTTCCTAGTCATTTTATATCATTTTTTGATACTAACCTGTTGACATAGTGCCAAGTGCCAGTTGTTGTTTTTTCCATGTTTTCGACATCACAGAAAATCAATATCACATGGAGTCCAAATGCCCCGAAACTTTACGGAGAATTTTTATGGGCCAGAAGGAACACAGCGGGCCATGGCTGTGCCTGGGGGTGCCCCAAGGGGGGCATGATATGTCCATTTTGCATCATGCTTTTATATCGATATTTATTGCATTATGGGCTGTTATTACACATCATGTCACAATACTTATGCCTATTCTCTCATATTTTACAAGGTTTACATGAAGAGGGAGAATGCCGGCAGTTGGGATTCTGGGATGGAAAAGGAGCAAATGTTAGAGACCTATTTTGCACAGCTCCAAAAGTCCTGAAACTTCACGGAAGTTATTTCCAGAATATATAAAAAATATTGGGCGAAAGAAGTTCGAGAGGGGGCCCACACCTTAGCCACGAGGGTGGGGGGCGCGCCCTACCCCCTGGGCGCGCCCACTGCCTCGTGGGCTCCCTGGTGGCCCTCCGATGCCCATCTTCTGATATATGAGGTCTTTCGTCCGAGAAAAATAATAAGCTAGCTTTGGGGAAGAAACTCCGCCGCCACGAGGCGGAACCTTGGCAGAACCAATCTAGGGCTCTGGCAGAGCTGTTCTGCCAGGGAAACTTCCCTCCGGGAGGGGGAAATCATCACCATCATCATCATCAACGATCCTCTCATCGGGAGGGGGTCAATATCCATCAACATCTTCACCAGCACCATCTCATCTCAAACCCTAGTTCATCTCTTGTATCCAATCCTTGTATCAAAACCTCAGATTGGTACCTGTGGGTTGCTAGTAGTGTTGATTACTCCTTGTAGTTGATGCTAGTTGGTTTATTTCGTGGAAGATCATATGTTTAGATCCATTATGCATATTAATACCCCTCTGATTATGAACATGAATATGCTTTGTGAGTAGTTACGTTTGTTCCTGAGGAAATGGGAGAAGTCTTGCTATAAGTAGTCATGTGAATTTGGTATTCGTCCGATATTTTGATGAGATGTATGTTGTCATCCCTCTAGTGGTGTCATGTGAACGTCGACTACATGACACTTCACCATTGTTTGGACCTAGAGGGAGGCATTGGGAAGTAATAAGTAGATGATGGGTTGCTAGAGTGACAGAAGCTTAAACCCTAGTTTATGCGTTGCTTTGTAAGGGGCTGATTTGGATCCATATGTTTCATGCTATGGTTAGGTTTACCTTAATACTTCTGTTGTAGTTGTGGATGCTTGCAATGGAGGTTAATCATAAGTGGGATGCTTGTCCAACTAAGGACAGTACCCAAGCACCGGTTGATACGTCTCCAACGTATCTATAATTTTTGATTGTTCCATGCTATTGTATTATCAACCTTGGATGTTTTATATGCATTTATATGCTATTTTATATGATTTTTGGGACTAACCTATTAACCCAGAGCCTAGTGCCAGTTTCTGTTTTTCCCTCGTTTCAGTGTTTCGCAAAAAAGGAATATCAAATGGAGTCCAAACGTAATGAAAACCTTCGGAAAAGTTATTTTTGGAAAGAAAGCAATACAGGAGACTTGGAGTGCACGTCAGGGGATCAATGAGGAAAGCACGAGGCAAGGGGCGCGCCCACCCCCCTGGGCGCGCCCTCCACCCTCGTGGGCTCCTTGTGGCTCCCCTGATGTATTTCTTCCGCCTATATATATCCATATACCCTAAAACTATCGGGGATGACAATAGATCGGGAGTTCCGCCGCCAGAAGCCTCCGTAGCCACCGAAAACCAATCTAGACCCGTTCCGGCACCCTATCGGAGGGGGGAATCCCTCTCCGGTGGCCATCTTCATCATCCCGGTGCTCTCCGACACAAGGAGGGAGTAGTTCTCCCTCGGGGCTGAGGGTATGTACCAGTAGCTATGTGTTTGATCTCTCTCTCTCTCTCTCTGTCGTGTTCTTGAGGTGGTACGATCTTGATGTATCGTGATCTTTGCTATTATAGTTGGATCTTATGATGCTTCTCCCCCTCTACTCTCTTATAATGGATTGAGTTTTCCCTTTGAAGTTATCTTATCGGATTGAGTCTTTTAGGATTTGAGAACACTTGATGTATGTCTTGCGTGGGATACCCGTGGTGACAATGGGGTATTCTATTGATCCACTTGATGTATGTTTTGGTGATCAACTTGCGGGTTCCGCCCATGAACCTATGCATAGGGGTTGGCACAGTTTTCGTCTTGACTCTCCGGTAGAAACTTTGGGGCACTCTTTGAGGTTCTATGTGTTGGTTGAATAGATGAATCTGAGATTGTGTGATGCATATCGTATAATCATACCCACGGATACTTGAGGTGACATTGGAGTATCTAGGTGACATTAGGGTTTTGGTTGATTTGTGTCTTAAGGTGTTATTCTAGTACGAACTCTAGGGCTGTTTGTGACACTTATAGGAATAGCCCAACGGATTGATTGGAAAGAATAACTTTGAGGTGGTTTCGTACCCTACCATAATCTCTTTTCGTTCTCCGCTATTAGTGACTTTGGAGTGACTCTTTGTTGCATGTTGAGGGATAGTTTTATGATCCAATTATGTTATTATTGTTGAGGAGGACTTGCACTAGTGAAAGTATGAACCCTAGGCCTTGTTTCAACGCATTGCAATACCGTTTACGCTCACTTTTATCATTAGTTACCTTGCTGTTTTTATATTTTCAGATTACAAAAACCTTTATCTACTATCCATATACCACTTGTATCACCATCTCTCCGAACTAGTGCACCTATACAATTTACCATTGTATTGGGTGTGTTGGGGACACAAGAGACTCTTTGTTATTTGGTTGCAGGGTTGCTTGAGAGAGACCATCTTCATCCGACGCCTCCTACGGATTGATAAACCTTAGGTCATCCACTTGAGGGAAATTTGCTACTGTCCTACAAACCTCTGCACTTGGAGGCCCAACAACGTCTACAAGAAGAAGGTTGTGTAGTAGACATCAATCAAGCTCTTTTCTGGCGCCGTTGTCGGGGAGGTTAGCGCTTGAAGGTATACCTTTAGATCTTGCAATCGAATATTTTTGTTTCTTGTTTTATCACTAGTTTAGTTTATAAAAGAAAACTACAAAAAATGGAATTAAGGATACCTCATATGCTTCACCTTTTTAATATCTATCATGAAAATAAGGATTCCGATAATTGTGCTCAAGTGCTAGAAGAAGAATGCATTAGAATGTTTGGCACTAAATATTTGAATGATGAGCATGATTGCAATGTTGTTAGTATGAATTCCTTGAATATCCATGATGCTAATGATATGCAAAGCCACAAGCTTGGGGAAGCTATGTTTGATGAAGATGATATTTTTGTCCCCCAAGTTTTGATGAGCAAATTTATTATGATGAAAGCATGCCTCCCATTTATGATGATTATATTGATGAAAGTGGATTTGGAAAGGTCATGACTTTATTTTGTGATGAATCCACTATTTCGGAAGAGGTTCCAATTGATTATGAGAACAAAGTTGCTATATATGATGATTATTGTGATGACTTGTATGCTATAAAGAATAATTATATACATGAAACTTGTCATCATGATTTTAACTTTCAATTGGATTATGCCTCACATGATAGTTATTTTGTTGAGTTTGCTCCCACTACTATTCATGAGAAGAAATTTGCTTATGTGGAGAGTAACAAAAAATCTATGCTTGTAGAAAAGAATGCTTTATGTGATAGTTATATTGTTGAATTCGTTCATGATGCTACTGAAAATTATTATGAGGGAGGAATATATGCTTGTAGGAATTGCAATAATATCAAGTTTCCTCTCTATGTGCTTAAAGTTTTGAAGTTATGCTTGTTTTGCCTTCCTATGCTAGTTGATTCTTGTTCCCATAAATTGTTTGCTCACAAAATCCCTATGCATAGGAAGTGGGTTAGGATTAAATGTGCTAGTCATATTCTTTATGATGCTCTCTTTATGTTTCAATTCTTATCTTTTATGTGAGCATCATTGAAATCATCATGCCTAGCTAGGGGCGCTAAACGATAGCGCTTGTTGGGAGGCAACCCAACTTTATTTTTGTTCCTTAATTTTTGCTCCTGTTTAGCAATAAATAATTTATCTAGCATGTGTTATGATTTAGTTTTTTATGTTTTAATTAGTGTTTGTGCCAAGTAGAACCGTTGGGAAGACTTGGGGAAAGTCTTGTTGATCTTGCTGTAAAAACAGAAATTTTAGCGCTCACGAGAATTGCTGTCATTTTTATTTGGAAAGTTCTATTTAGTTAATTATTTTTCAGATGATTAATAGATAAATTCCTCAGGTCCAGCAATTTATTTTAGAATTTTTGGTGTTCCAGAAGTTTGCGTTAGTTACAGATTACTACAGATTGTTCTGTTTTTGACAGATTCTGTTTTTCGTGTGTTGTTTGCTTATTTTGATGAATCTATGGCTAGTAAAATAGTTTATAAACCATAGATAAGTTGTAATACAGTAGTTTTAACACCAATATAAATAAATAATGAGTTCATTACAGTAAATTGAAGTGGTGTTTTGTTTTCTTTCGCTAACGGAGCTTACGAGTTTTCTGTTAAGTTTTGTGTTGTGAAGTTTTCAAGTTTTGGGTAAAGATTCGATGGACTATGGAATAAGGAGTGGCAAGAGCTAAGCCTGGGGATTCCCAAGGCACACCAAGGCAATATTCAAGGACAACCAAGAGCCTAAGCTTTGGTATGCCCCGGAAGGCATCCCCTCTTTCGTCTTCGTTCATCGGTAACTTTACTTGGAGCTATATTTTTATTCGCCACATGATATGTGTTTTGCTTGGAGCGTAATTTTATTTCATTTTGTTTTGCTTGCTGTTTGAATAAAATACCAAGATCTTAAATTATTAAATGTTAGAGAGTCTTCATATAGTTGCATAATTGTTCGACTACTCATTGATCTTCACTTATATCTTTCGGAGTAGTTTGTCATTTGCTCTAGTGCTTCACTTATATCTTTTTAGAGAACGGTGGTGGTTTATTTTGAAGAAATAGATGAACTCTCATGCTTCACTTATATCATTTTGAGAGTATTTAGAACAGCATGGTAGTTTGCTTTGGTTATGAAACTAGTCCTAATATGATGGGCATCCAAGAGGGATATAATAAAAACTTTCATATAAGTGCATTGAATACTAAGAGAAGTTCGATACTTGATAATTGTTTTGAGATATGGAGATGGTGATATTAGAGTCGTGCTAGTTGAGTAGTTGCGAATTTGAGAAATTCTTGTGTTGAAGTTTGTGATTCCCATAGCATGCAGGTATGGTGAACCGTTATGTTAAGAAGTCAAAGCATGATGTATTTACTTATTGTCCTCCTTATGAGTGGCGGTCGGGGACGAGCGATGGTCTTTTCCTACCAATCTATCCCCCTAGGAGCATGTGCGTAATACTTTGTTTCGATAACTAATAATTTTTTGCAATAAGTATGTGAGTTCTTTATGACTAATGTTGAGTCCATGGATTATACGCACTCTCACCCTTCCACCATTGCAAACCTCTCTAGTACCGCGTAACTTTCGCCGGTACCTTAAACCCACCATATACCTTCCTCAAAACAGCCACCATATCTACCTATTATGGCATTTCCATAGGCATTCCGAGATATATTGCCATGCAACTTTCCACCATTCTGTTTATTATGACACGCTCCATCATTGTCATATTGCTATGCATGATCATGTAGTTCACATTGTATTGGTGGCAAAGCCACCGTTCATAATTCTTTCATACATGTCACTCATGAGTCATTGCACATCCCGGTACACCACCGAAGGCATTCATATAGAGTCATATTTTGTTCTAAGAATCGACTTGTAATTCTTGAGTTGTAAGTAAATAAAAGTGTGATGATCATCATTATTAGAGCATTGTCCCAGTGAGGAAAGGATGATGGAGACTATGATTCCCCCACAAGTAGGGATGAGACTCCGGACGAAAATAAATAAATAAAAGAGGCCAAAGAATCCCAAATAAAAAAAAGAAGAGAAAAGAGGTCAAAAAAAGGAGAAGGCCCAAATAACAAAAATGAGAGAAAAAGAGAGAAGGGGCAATGCTACTATCCTTTTACCACACTTGTGCTTCAAAGTAGCACCATGATCTTCATAATAGAGAGTCTCCTATGTTGTCACTTTCATACACTAGTGGGAATTTTTCCTTATAGAACTTGGCTTGTATATTCCAATGATGGGCTTCCTCAAAATGCCCTAGGTCTTCGTGAGCAAGCGAGTTGGATGCACACCCACTAGTTTCTTTTGTTGAGCTTTCATACATTTATAGCTCTAGTGCATCCGTTGCATGGCAATCCCTACTCACTCACATTGATACCTATTGATGGGCATCTCCATAGCCCGTTGATACGCCTAGTTGATGTGAGACTATCTTCTCCTTTTTGTGTTCTCCACAACCACCATTCTATTCCACCTATAGTGCTATGTCCATGGCACACGCTCATGTATTGCGTGAAGATTGAAAAAGTTTGAGAACATCAAAAGTATGAAGCAATTGCTTGGCTTGTCATTGGGGTTGTGCATGATTTAAATATTTTGTGTGGTGAAGATAGAGCATAGCCAGACTATATGATTTTGTAGGGATAACTTTCTTTGGCCATGTTATTTTGAGAAGACATGATTGCTTTGTTAGTATGCTTGAAGTATTATTATTTTTATGTCAATATTAAACTTTTGTCTTGAATCTTATGGATCTGAATATTCTTGCCACAATAAGGAGAACTACACGGATAAATATGTTAGGTAGCATTCCATATCAAAAATTCTGATTTTATCATTTACCTACTCGAGGATGAGCAGGAATTAAGCTTGGGGATGCTGATACGTCCCCAACGTATCTATAATTTTTTATTGTTCCATGCTATTATATTATCAACCTTGGATGCTTTATATGCATTTATATGCTATTTTATATGATTTTTGGGACTAACCTATTAACCCAGTGCCAGCTTCTGTTTTCCCTTCTTTCAGTGTTTCGCAAAAAAGGAATATCAAACGGAGTCCAAACAGAATGAAACCTTTGGAAAAGTTATTTTTGAAAACAAAGCAATACAGGAGACTTGGAGCCCTCCGTCAAGAAAGGAGGGAGGCGGTCACGAGGGTGGAGGGCGCCCCCCCCCTCCTAGGGCGCACCCCCTGCCTCGTGGCCCCCCCAAAGCTCCACCGACGTACTCCTTCCTCCTATATATAGCTACGTACCCCTAAACGATCAGATACGGAGCCAAAAACCTAATTCCACCGCCGGAACCTTCTGTACCCACTAGATCCCATCTTGCTGCCTGTTCCGGAGCTCCGTCGGAAGGGGAATCCACCATGGAGGGCTTCTACATCATCACCATAGCCTCTCCGATGAAGTCTGAGTAGTTTACCTCAGACCTTCGGGTCCATAGTTAGTAGCTAGATGGCTTCTTCTCTCTTTTTGGATCTCAATACAATGTTCTCCCCCTCTCTCGTGGAGATCTATTGGATGTAATCTTCTTTTTGCGGTGTGTTTCTTAAGACCGATGAATTGTGGGTTTATGATCAAGATTATCTATGAACAATATTTGAATCTTCTCTGAATTCTTTTATGTATGATTGGTTATCTTTGCAAGTCTCTTCGAATTATCAGTTTGGTTTGGCCTACTCGATTGGTTCTTCTTGCAATGGGAGAAGTGCTTAGCTTTGGGTTCAATCTTGCGGTGTCCTTTCCCAGTGACAGTAGGGGCAACAAGGCACGTATTGTATTGTTGCCATCGAGGATAACAATATGGGGTATTTATCATATTGCATGAATTTATTCCTCTACATCATGTCATCTTGCTTAAGGCGTTACTCTGTTTTCTTGAACTTAATACTCTAGATGCATGCTGGATAGCGGTCGATGAGTGGAGTAATAGTAGTAGATGAAGGCAGGAGTCGGTCTACTTGTCTCGGACGTGATGCCTATATACATGATCATACCTAGATATTCTCATAACTATGCTCAACTCTATCAATTTCTCAACAGTAATTTGTTCACCCACCGTAGAATACTTATGCTCTTGAGAGAAGCCACTAGTGAAATCTATGGCCCCCGGGTCTATTCTCATCATATCAATCTTCAATCACTTTATTATTGCTTTGCTTTTTTACTTTGCCCTTTTATTTTACCATGCATCTTTATATCAAAAATACCAAAAATATTATCTATCATCTCTATCAGATCTCACTCTCGTAAGTGACCGTGAAGGGATTGACAACTCCTAATCGCGTTGGTTGCATTAAGCTATTTGTTTTGTGTAGGTACGAGGGACTCGCGCATAGCCTCCTAGTGGATTGATACCTTGGTTCTCAAAAACTGAGGGAAATACTTACTCTACTCTGCTGCATCACCCTTTCCTCTTCAAGGAAATCCAACGCAGTGCTCAAGAGGTAGCAGGGGACAGCCCATCAATTGAGTCTTTCCACACCCTGCTCGGGTTGCCGCGTCCTAGTTTAATCTTTCTCCCCATCATGTACAACTCCCTGAATTTCAGAAGAGATTTCCAGCATGGGGAGTCAGATTGTCTAGGTTGCATAGTTGCCACAGACTTGTTTTGTAAATATCTCGCTCTCACCAAGTTTTGCCAATCCCCAGTTTGGGTTTCTAATTTCCACCACCATTTCACCATCAGGCTGATGTTTTGTTTCCTGAGGCGTTTGACACCCAGACCTCCTTTGCCCTTCGATCTACACACCCTCTTCCATTTGACCAGGTAATATCTATTCTTCTTATCGCACCCGTGCCAGAAGAATTTACGACAGTGCTTGTCCAGCCTTTCTATGAAAGTTTTACTCATAAGCCACATGGACATATGATATAAAGAAAGCTGCGACAGTATCGAGGTAAGCAAAGTAAGTCTGCCCCCGCTGGATGCAGCATTACCAATCCAGGACCCGAAACACTTAATGTATTTATCTACAATAAATTCCCACACTGAATCTTTAAGGGTTGTGAAACTCACAGGCATACCAAGATACTTAATTGGAAAGTGTATGATCTCGCAGTTAAAGATCTCGGCATATTTGCTATCAATGTCAGCGTCCCCTCCGACAGTCAGGATCTTGCTCTTCTGGAAGTTTACTTTCAGTCCAGACATGAGCTCGAATATGTATAAGAGGAACTTCAGATTTAATGCTTTTTCCACATCATGCTCGAGACAAATGATCGTGTCATCTGCGTATTGCAGAACTGCCACCCCATTCGGGACGAGATCAGAAGCTAGTCCAGTTAGGAGGCCATTCTGCTGTGCTTTATGGATCATCTTGCTGAGACGTTCCACAGCTAGGTTGAACAAAAAGGGGGAGTGGGGGTCACCTTGGCGCACCCCTTTAGCACTTTGGAAATAAGGGCCCACTGAGTTATTAAGCTTGATACTAACAGTACCATTATATAGGATTTGATTCACCCACCCACACCAGGTTTCGTTGAAGCCCCTCATTCTGTGGCAATCCAATAGAAACTCCCAGTTAACCTTGTCGTATGTTTTCTCGAAATCGAGCTTAAGCACCACCCCTACTTTTTTCTTGACATGGGTGTAATTGAGGAGCTCATGTAAAGTCATGATCCCATCCATAATATTCCTCCCTTTTACAAAAGCATTTTGTGACAAGCTTATCAGTTTGTCAGCATATTTTTCTACTCTCCGATCCATAGTCTTAGTAATCAGTTTATATGGGCACCTAAGGAGACAAATAGGCCGAAATTGCTGAATGCGATCCGCACCTGACACTTTAGGGAGAAGAGTAATCACCCCCATAATTAAGGCTCTGCACGTCAAGCGTTCCAGCATGGAAGTGGCTGAATAGCCGCATAATGTCACTTTTAACAATGTTCCAGCAATGTTGATAAAACTCCGCAGGAATGTTATCAGGGCCAGGTGCTCTATTAACATCCATTGCAAACAAGGCCTCTTTCACCTCCTCTTATGAGAAGGTTCTAGTCAGATCAACATTATCCTCTTGAGTGAGTTTTTCTGATTCATCCCACGAGCCAGGGTCCATGCGAAACAAGTTGCCCGGGGCTGGGCCGAATAGGTTTTTATAGAACTCTGTGGCATGTGAGATAAGGTTATCAGTACCTTCTATCTCAACATCACCATACTTGAGGGCATGAATGGTATTCTTCCTTTTTCACCCATTTGCAATTTTATGAAAGTAATCAGTGTTCAAATCCCCTTTGAGCAGCCAACGCTCATGGGATTGTTGCAGCCAGAAAATCTCCTCATTCACTAGAATCTCATGAAGCTCAAAATTAATATCCACCTTTCTACTATACATCTCAAGGGTCAGAGGTCCCTCCTCTTCAAGATCCTCAAGAGTGGATAATTCTACTCTTAATTCTTCTTTTCTTTTCTTGGTATGGCCATACTTATTGGACCCCCACCCTTTGAAGAAGGTTTTAAACCTTTTTAGTTTGATATTAAGAATATCAATAGGATCTTCAGCTTTCACCGCTTTATTCTAGATTTTCTCCACTAAGGGGAGAAAGTCCTCATTTTTAAACCAGGCCAGATCAAACCTGGACTCCCTGGGTTTATGTGCCTCCCTGCCCATTTCTCCTGAGGAAAGGAGTAGGGGGTTATGGTCAGATAACTCTCTAACCAGCTTTCTAACAGTTACCAAAGGGTATAAGTTTTCCCAGTCACTAGACATCAAAATCTTGTCTAGCTTTTCCAAAGTGGGGTGGGTCTAGTTATTTGTCCAAGTATATTTCCCTCCACTACAATAAATTTCCCTCAGGCCATATGCATTAATGACAGAATTGAACATGTCCATAGATTTATGTCCATGTAATATTTTATTCTTCTCTCCACCATGCCTCAAGATGTTAAAGTCCCCCCCCCCCAACTATGTAGGGTTTGTTCATATCAAAACAGAATTGAGCAAGTTCCAGCAGGAACTCCTCCCTCATCTCTTCATGAGCTGGGCCATACACCACTAGAATACTCCATTCAGATTTATTCTTCCTATCAATTAGATCAAGCTGGATCATGAACTTTCCTTTCTTGTTAGAACTCAAGTCCAAAATGTCTTTTCTAGCCCCTGCAATGATACCACCTGATTTGCCACATGAGGGGATCTAGACCCACTCAAAGATACTAAAAGGGTCAATTTTTCTCAAGCATTTAGGGGAGAAGTTTTTCTTCATGGTTTCCTGTAGACCCAGGAAATCAAGGGAATGGTCACTTATTAAATCAGAGAGGCAGGTGGCCATTCCTTTCTTGCCTACCCCTCTGCAGTTCCAAATGAGAACTCTCATTTGGAATAGTTTTTTTGTTTTTTGGACCTGGTAACCCTGCCAGGGGCCAGGGCAGGATTACCACTATCAATGTTTTCTACTGTCATTTTCTTTTGGCTTCTAGTCACAGGCCTAGATAGCTTGACAGTAGACTTACCTTTTTTCTTTCTACTCCCACTTTTATAAGAGCAGAAATCTTCACTACAATACTCATCTTGTTCTAACTAAGATAAGCTGAGAGGGGCTTGTTTTCCCAGTCCATTTGTGACCACCAGGTCATCCTCTTTCTCATTTCTTTTATTAATGTCATCATGTTTACTCAACAGATTTCCTCTAACATCCTCTAACTCATGAAGAATATCAATACAGGTAAAGTGATCATCTGGAATTAGAACCCCCCGTTTTATTAGCTCTACTTATTAGCTCAGCATCCCCCAAAGCAGCAAAAGAATTTTTTCTAGGGTTTTGATAGTTACCTTCCAGATTTTTCTTCTTGGCCACTTCCATAGCTTTTTGCATCATGTCTCCCTGCCTCTCCTGACCACATCGTAAACCTCAGGTTAGTCTCAGGGATCAATGGAGGTGTGGGAATTATCTCATTGTCACAATCAGGCGATGGCAGGTGTACCAGATAATCATCTGATACCTTCAGCTTAGGATCCACCTCTCCTGTCACTTTTGAGACCTGCGAAACACCAGTTACTACCTCCACATATGAGCATTTCTTCTCAATCAAAGGAAGTACATTCACCTGCAGTGTTTGCACATCAGTGCTCTTGTCATGTGTTTTTCCCTCATGATCAGTGATTTTTCCTCCATCTGATTTCTCTTCATAGCCCTCTTGAGCAGAATTCTCATTGGCCAGCTTCTCAATAAATAAAGTTTTATCATCATCACTTTCAGAAGAGTCTGACAAGTTATTCTCCTCATTTTCATTTTATTTTTCAAGAGGGAGAAGGCGACAGGCTTTCCCCCTGAAGGAAGATGTACCATGCTCAACAGGAGCATGAACACTCTTAGATGGCTCAGTTCCCCCATCCTGCCTCTTCGGGGTGGACAGCAGGGATTATTTTTGATCATTTCTAACATGCACAGAATCATCTTCCTTCACCGGGTTTCTCACCAGAACTTCTTCGACTTCATATACGAATTTGTAGAAACGGCCCCCCATGCAACCCTCAGCAGAAACAGGAAGATTATCAATACTGCGACATCCAATCTTAACCCGAACAGACGAGGGGCGTTTAATAGTAGACATATCGATCTCTAAAGTCACCCCAACAAGCCCACCAGCATAAGCCATATTCTTCGGCACGGACGGTGGTGTTCCCACGCCAAGGCAACGCATACCACAGGAAGTCAGCGCACGGGGACGGCGAAGTGGACCGCGGGCCACGGCACTACGACCCGAAGGGGCGACGCAGCGGCGACGGGCAGGTCGGGGTGACGGCAGGAAGACCTGGGGTGGCGGCGGGGACCGCGGGCCGCGGCGCTACAACCAGAAGGGGCGGTGCAGCGGCCGAGCGCAGGTCGGCGCAACCACGGGGATGGCCTCGGGGCGGCGGCTGGGACCACGTATCATGGTACTATGGCCCGTAGGGGTGACGTAGGGGCGACGCAGCGGCGACACGTGAGTCAATACAGCCGCGAGGAGAACCACGGGGCGGTGGCGCTGCGGCCCGACGGGGCGACACAACGGCAGCCCGTTGCTCGATCGGTGGAGGGGCGCGCTGAACTCGGGGACGATCTTCGCGGGACCTGCGGAGGCGCACGCAACCGACGGGCCAGGTCGGTCACGCGGCGTAGATGACTAAGATCGCGGCGGCGAGCGGGTGATCAAGCCGATCGCGCGCGAGGTCGGTGATGCCGCTCGGTGGAGGCGGGTTGGCGGCGGAGTCCGAGATGAGGCCGGCGACGACGGATGGCGTGGGACGTCGTGCGGACGAGCTTGTCAGCACCGGCACCCGGGCTACCAAAGCACCGCCGGCACCCGGGCAGTGAGACCCGAGCGACCAACGGAGCAGCAACGCCCGAGTTGAGGCAGTCGACGAGCCTGATGCAGCCATCCCGACACAGCCGAGGACGAGGCCGACGAGGTAGATAGCCGGGACACCGTGCAGATATGGCGGAGGCGGGTGGCGTGGATCTATTGGCGGCCCGACGCGCGAAGCGGCGGCTATGATTGGCCGCCGCATGGCACGAGGCCGCCGGGTGTAGGCGATGCAAGTGTCCCGGTCGGAGCAGGGTGGTGAAAGCCGGCGCAGGGCGACGAGCGGGCCGACACGCGGACGACGGCCTTGAGGGCTGCCTGTCGCACGAGGCCGCCCAGTCGGTGAAGTAGCCGGCCGGTCGCGCCAGTGTCGGAGTAGAGGTGCGGGGTGTCGACGGCGGCGGGGGGCGACGCAAATCGATCAAGCATAGATCGGAAAAACAAAAGGAAAAAAAGCCGATCAAAATGACCAGTGAGAGAGCGAAAAAACCTCAAGCAGACCCTCACAGTCCATGTCAACAGACCATGGTGTGATTCTGACCACAGTTTGGTGCTTTTTGAGGTTTATGTATTCCACAAACAAAGCACGTTCAACCTCTCTCACATTAGGGAACCTCATAACATATTTGTTAGGGGCCACGAGATGTGCGGAACATCTCCAGCCCTGCCCAATGTACACACCCATATCATCCTGCAGATCTTGTTTAGATATGGCCCCTTCTATAATGGTAATGAGCACATTGGTGTTCTCTCTCTGCGGCTGTCTCTCTAAACTAAAATCAGGGAAGTAGCAGAAACCCTGCCCCTTGGATTGGAAGCCACACATAGCAGGAATATATTCCCAAGGAAGAAATTCAGCGCAAATAATCGACAAGTGACCTCTCTTCTTGCATTGCTCACACAGAGCCTGGGGGCATCTAGCCGTGTAATGACCAAAAGCATTGCAGATCTGACATGCATCAGGAGTAGGGTTAGGGTTACCGGCGTGGGTGCTTGGATCTCGCCCCGCAGCAGGCGCAGGCGATTTCCCTTGCAGCCGTCGTGTGTTCTGGTCCCCGCCGTCGCCATCGACAGCAGAGGACCAGTGGTCCGGGCGCGGCGGCCCAGATCCTCCTGCACCCGCCCCGACTTCCCACCTGCCGAACCTCGTGTCACCCGCGCCGCCGCCGCCATCCCTGCCAGCGCCGAAACCATTCCCCCTCATCTCTCCGCCTCCGCGACCTTGCTTCGGATCTGGATCTTTGGGTGGAGGTGGGGAAGCGACGACCTGAGCAAAGGATCTAGCGTCGCCTCGGATCTTGCCCTCCCACCAAGAGAAGGAGGGAGGAACCCTAATATCTCTCCTCTGCGGAGCCTCCCAGAGATGGAGTAGGCACTCGTCGAGATCTGAAAAAGCGGAGCGAGAGCGAGGCAGCGGCGCATTAGTACCTGGGGCATGGGCCGAAACCCTAACTCGCGACGGATCCGGGCGGTTGATGTCCGCTGCTCCCACGTGTCGAGGATCCGGGCCATGGCGGTCGGGGCCACGCCCGAGCACCCCGGGTCTCCTGTCCGGTCATGCTGGAGGTCGGGGGGCGTGCACGACCACCTCAACTTTGTCCCCATGTACCGCACCCTTTTCCTCCATATCAGCGCGGTCCGTGTGCACTGTCGCCTCGTCGGCGCATGCCGGAGTACCGCGCGACGCGCCAATCACCAGCAGGCGGTCCTCGATCCTGGCGAAGTGGCATGGGAAGGAGACGAAGCAACCTACGTCCATCCATTCCCCCTCATGCACATAGCGTGCATGCACCATGCACCCGCGAGAATCAAGAAGGACGAGCCGCTGGATGTCGTCACGAAGGAAGATTTCGCCGTCGTGGAACGTGGCGGGGGGGGGCGCCCCATCCGCCGCGTATGACACTCGCCACCGCGTGTCCATCCGGTAATAGGCTTCGCGCCGTGCCCCTGCTGTACTTAAATTGATGTAGCTCCGTTGTTGCACAGAACCCACCAGAAATCGAATGCCGTTGGAAGGAGAGAGTGCCCTGAACCACCACCAATATGAACCCGCACATCCAATCCGATTACGCCATCGCGCCGCACCAATCCAAAAAAAGAGAAAATCCGTAGGGGGCACGGGCACAGTCAAAACTCCAAACATAGCAAATGTTAAAATTGTAACTTCGGCTGTGCCTGTACGCTGGCACAGGAGACCGAAGCAGCCACATATACAATCAGCATAGCCATGCCGGTCGATGTGAATCAAGTGGCAAGATCAACCCTGAACTCTTTCTCTCGGATAAGCGATTTGATGATCTCATCACACTATGCCCAACACAAATGAGTGACTATAACCCAAACGGAGGGCCTGAACTTTTGAGGAGGGCGTATCCCCGGGTAGGATAGCCACCAAGCTCACGCGGTTTTGATGGATAGATGTGAAGCGGCGCCCAATTAGAGATGGATATTAAACTTACAAGGGTTCAATTCAGAGAGATTTGTATAGTAGTCTGGATCCGTTCTGAAGAAAGCCCAACGAGATTACAGTCATTTCAGCAATGACTCGATCTCAAAGTGCCTAAACGACCTCAGAACAAGACAACACTTGGATGCGACTATGGTTATGCCTTGCTGGAATAAAAAGGCACCAAACCTCACACACAGTTTCTACCATTCAATCTCCGCAAATTAAAACATAGGCACACCAAGTTAGAAAAACAACAGGACACGCAAAATGCTAGACTTTGTATAGTATACGATGTATACCTTGTATTTATGGTATCAGAACTGCGATGGAACAAGAATATCATACTCTTCTTCACAACAAAACATGGTGTTTGGTTCCTCCTCCGCCTGGAGTTAATGTCATTGATTCCAAATGGGGTTTTAAGGTGAAGAAACATTCTGATGGATCTATTGAACGGTATAAGGCACGTCTAGTTGCTAAAGGGTTCAAACAACATCATGGTCTTGACTACGAGGATACCTTCAGTCCGGTCGTCAAGCCTACTACCATTCGACTGCTATTATCTTTGGCAGTTACTCGCGGCTGGTCTCTCCATTAATTGGATGTCCAGAATGCCTTTCTTCATGGTGTGCTCAAGGAGGAAGTATATATGCGTCAGCCACCAGGTTTTGTTGATCCTGACCATCCTCATCACTTATGTTGCTTGGACAAAGCTCTATATGGTCTAAAACAGGCGTCTCGTGCCTTGCATTCTCGTGTTGCCTCTGCTTTGCATACTCTCGGGTTTGTTTCCTCTACGGCTGACACATCCCTGTTTCTTTTTCGCCGTCCTGAGGTCTCCATGTATCTTCTGGTTTATGTTGATAACATCATCCTTATCAGCTCTTCAGTGCCTGCTGTTGATCGTCTACTCTCGGCCCTTAGTTCTGACTTTGCTATCAAGGATCCCGGCAAGCTTCACTACTTTCTAGGTTTGGAAGTTTCACATACTGCTCCTGGGCTATATCTTACTCAAAAGAAGTATTTTCTGGATCTTCTTCGGCATGCTGGTATGCTCAAGTGCAAACCTGCCTTCACACCCATGACCGTGAATGATAAGCTCACTATTGATGATGGTGCTCTTCTTTCTTCTGATGATGCAACAAGTATCGCAGTATTGTTGGTGGCCTACAATATCTAACTATCACCGGACCAGACATTTCATTTGCGGTTAATCATGTTTGCCAGTATCTTCACTCACCTCGTGACTCACATTGGTCTGCGGTGAAGCGCATTCTACGCTACGTCCAGCTCACTGTCTCCTATGGTTTGCACCTTCGGCCTGCTCCCTCTGGTAGTCTATCTGCTTTCTCAGATGCTGACTGGGCAGGTAATCCGGATGATCGGTGATCCACGGGGGTTTATGCCGTGTTCTTTGGTCCTAACTTGATCGCCTGGAGTGCAAGAAAGTAGGCCACGGTGTCTCGCAGTAGTACTGAGGCTGAGTACAAAGCTGTAGACAATGCAACCGCCGAGCTTATTTGGGTACAATGCTTGCTTCAGGTGTTAGGGATATCTCAGAGTCAGCCACCTGTTCTTTGGTGTGATAATATTGGTGCTACTTATCTTTCCTCTAATCCAGTATTTCATGCACGAACAAAGCACATCGAAGTTGACTATCATTTTGTCAGAGAACGTGTTGCACAGAAGCTACTTCAGATCAAGTTCATCTCCTCTAAAGATCAACTTGCGGACATCTTCACAAAGCCATTGCCATTACCTTTATTTGAGGTTTGCCGGCGCAATCTCAATCTACGGGACACGGTTGAGATTGAAGGGGGGTGTTAGACTTTGTATAGTATACGATGTATACCTTGTATTTGTGTACAAACTCTCTTATAAATATATTGGACAAGCCGCCCCTAGAGGCCGTGCAGTCCACCCCAAACCTACGTGCAAAACCTTGTTTTACACAAAATGAAGCTGGTCACATAAACTGGACTGCTTATCAGATAGGATGCAAGACAATGGTAAATCCTACTCTAGCAAGGATGGCGGCTTAATTTTACAGGGCAAAATCAGTCACAGGTAAAACCAGTCATGCCCTTCAACCTAATCAATAGAGCTGCTTGTGCAAAATTAGAGCATCTCTAGCAGATCCCGCAAACCGGGCCATCCGGGAAATTAACCGCCGGTTTGCGGGATAGAGCATCTCTGAATGTCGCACGCCTCTCAGTAGTGCAAGAGTAAAAAATCAACAAAATATGTGCCTGCATGGGATTGAACTCAAGACCTCTCGGTGTTGAATGGTTCGTTTCTAGGCACTATAGCTCTTGGGCTTTTGTGACCTGCTCAATACTGCGAAATTGTAAAGAAATGTTTCCGGCGGTAGATTGAACATACTTAGAACTTTTTCTAACATTTCTTAAAAACTGTGAACATATTTTCTGAAAGAATGTTAATTATTTTGGAAATGGAGAACAATTTTAACAATGTACACACTTTTCAAAAACATGAACAGGTTTTGAAATTTGCAAATAATTTTAAATTTTTAAAAAATTCATGTCTTTTAGAAAAATATGAACAGTTTTGGAACCTGCGAAACAATTTTTGGAAACATGAACAAATATCTAAATTTACAAAAAAAACATCAAACAATATTGGAAAAAAATAATTATTCAAATTCCGAAGAACTGAGTTTTTAATTGTGAATTTATTAAAATATTTAAAACTAAAAAAGCAAAAAAAAAGAGAAAGAAAATCTTTAAAAGCAAAATGAAGCCCTGTGAATAAAGAAGAAAAAGGAAAAAATGGATCCTACCTACTTGGGCTGGCCCATCACTGGTTTCGTTGCTGCTCACCTGTGCGAAGCAGCTGCACTTTGCTGTAATAAGCGGCCTATAGGGTTTTCCTGAGTTGGAAGAAGCACTAGCCTGCACGCCTCGTTCGGGTTCTCCACCGCTGGTAACATAATTTTTTATTGTTTTTTAATACATTCACCTCTGTTTTTTATGTTTATCATTTTCTATTAAATTTTTTGTTTATTTTTTTATTTCTATTGTTTTTCATTTTTCTCTTTGATTTCCTCCTTTCTTTTTTCAACATGTATAAAAAAGTTCATAGTTGTTTTCAAAACTGTATGTACTGTACTTTAGGAGGGGGGGGGGGGAGGAGGGGGGGGGGGGGGGGGGGGGGGGGGGGGGGGGGGGGGGGGGGGGGGGGGGGGGGGGGGGGGGGGGGGGGGGGGGGGGGGGGGGGGGGGGGGGGGGGGGGGGGGGGGGGGGGGGGGGGGGGGGGGGGAGGGGGGGGGGGGGGGGGGGGGGGGGGGGGGGGGGGGGGGGGGGGGGGGGGGGGGGGGGGGGGGGGGGGGGGGGGGGGGGGGGGGGGGCGGGGGGGGGGGGGAGGGGGGCGCGGCCACTAGGGCCGAGCCCAGTGGCAGAGACGAAGGTCGCGAGCTTGCATGTCAAAATTTATATGGCGTAGTCTAATGCTTGATATAGGCTCTAGGCACTTGTAGGAGTAGTTGCTATCAATATTATTGAGTTGGTTTACTTTATTTTGAAGTTACTAAAAATTTCAGAATTTTTCAGAAAATGATGAGGAGATTATTGAGGGGCTCATCGAGCCAAAGCTCGAAGGAAAAGGCACCGAAGCCTAAGTATAATTTGCCGCGCACCGCGGAGATTCGGGCGTGTGAATGGCCTTCTGGTCTTGAGAGCACCCGGATATCCATAATAATAGTTGTTGGGGTCGTACTGTGATGAAGAAGGATAGTTGGGATCATATTGTGATGAAGAAGAAGACTCTGACTGCCACTGGCTGACAGTCATCTCTGGATCCCAAGAATAAACAGATTGTCGTGGGGGCTCATTTTGTGGTTCCTGTTCTGGCTCCTCAGTGGGTGCAGGGTTCGGTAGGCGTGAATAGCCGTCAACAGAACAAGGTACATGCCTGATCGCATTGGTCGTGGAGGAAAGCGGTGAGTCCTGCATTGTGAGCCAATTCATGAAAATCTTCATAGATACCGGCTGCTCTCAAGAAATCATCAGAAGGCCATTCACACACCAGAATCTCCGCGGTGCGCGGCAAATTATACTTAGGCTTCGGTGCCTTTTCCTTCGAGCTTTGGCTCGATGAGCCCCTCAATAATCTCCTCATCATTTTCTGAAAAATTCTGAAATTTTTAGTAACTTCAAACAAAAGTGAACCAACTTCAATAAAACTGATAGCAACTACTCCTACAAGTGCCTAGAGCCTATATCAAGCATTAGAACTACTTGGAACCATATAAATTTGACATGCAAGCTCAAGAACACGGTCACCTATGCAGCACAAATTTGCAAAGAATAAAGCAATAGAACAAAAACTAATTGGACCAATGGAGGAGTCACATACCAAGGAACAATCTCCCCAAGCAGTTTTGCGAGAGGTGCTTTGAGCAAGGAGATCGAAAATCACAGCAAAAGTGGCTGGAACTCGTGCTTGAGTTGGTTTTTCGGGTTTGTGTGAGACAGAGGAAGAAGATGGGTGCTGGGATAAGTGGAGGAGGGCCACTGTGGGCCCACGAGGCAGGGGGCGCGCCCTATGCGCCTACCACCCTCGTGGCGAGGTGGCAGCTCCTCCCGTGGTAATTTTTGCACAGTAAATCCTCAAATATTCCCGAAAAAATCATATTAAATTAGCATGGCATTCTGAGGACTTTTATTTTCGGGATATTTTTATATTACACAGATAAGACCGGAAACAGACAGAGAAATACTATTTTTTACTTTATTTCTACTAAATTACAGAAAATATAAAGAGGGTACAGAAGTTTGTGCTTCTAGTTTCATCCATCTCATGCTTATCAAAAAGAATCCACTAACAAGGTTGATCAGGTCTTGTTAACAAACTCATTCAAATAATCATGAAACCGAAGAAATTTTGAATAACACTAAGTTACCTCAACGGGGATATGCACATCCCCTATAATAAGTATATCATATTTCTTTTTGACCGTAGGAAGAGGAAATTCAAAACATCCAATTATAATCGATGGAATTTTTCCAATGGAGTTGATACTATGAACTTGAGGTTGTTTCCTCGGAAAGTGTACCGCATGCTCATTACCATTAACATGAAAAGTGACATTGCCGTTGTTGGAATCAATAACAGCCCCTACAGTATTAAGAAAAGGTCTTCCAAGAATAATAGACATACTATCATCCTCGGGAATATCAAGAATAACAAAGTCCGTTAAAATAGTAACGTTTGCAACCACAACAGGCACATCCTCACAAATACCGACAGGTATAGCAGTTGATTTATCAGCCATTTGCAAAGATATTTCAGTAGATGTCAGCTTATTCAAGTCAAGTCTACGATATAAAGAGAGAGGCATAACACTAACACCGGCTCCAAGATCAGATAAAGCAGTTTTAATACAATTTCTTTTAATGGAGCAAGGTATAGTGGGTACTCCGGGATCTCCAAGTTTCTTTGGTATTCCACCCTTAAAAGTATAATTAGCCAGCATGGTGGAAATTTCAGCTTCCGGTATCTTTCTTTTATTAGTAATGATATCCTTCATATATTTAGCATAAGGATTTGTTTTGAGCACATCAGTTAATCGCATACGTAAAAAGATAGGTCTAATTATTTCAGAAAAGGGCTCAAAATCCCCATCATCCTTTTTCTTGGATGGTTTAGGAGGAAAAGGCATGGGTTTCTGAACCCAGGGTTCCCTTTCTTTACCATGTTTCCTAGCAACAAAGTCTCTTTTATCATAACGTTGATTCTTTGATTGTGGGTTATCAAGATCAACAACAGGTTCAATTTCTACATCATTATCATTACTAGGTTGAGCATCATCATGAACATCATCATTAATATTTTCACTAGGTTCATGTTCATTACCAGATTGTGTTTCAGCATCAGACATAGAGATATCATTTGGATTATCAGGTGGTTCAGCAATAGGTTCACTAGAAGTTTGCACAGTTCTATCATTTTTCTTTTTCTCCTTTTTAGAAGAACTAGGAACATCAATATTATTTCTTTGAGAATCTTGCTTGATTCTCTTAGGGTGGCCTTCAGGATACAAAGGTTCCTGAGTCATTCTACCAGTTCTAGTAGCCACTCTAACAGCATAATCATTTTTCTTATTATTCATTTCATGGAGCAATTCTTTTTGAGCTTTAAGTACTTGTTCTACTTGAGTGGTAACCATAGAAGCATGTTTGCTAACAAGTTTAAGTTCACCTCTAATATTAGCCATATAATCACCCAAGTATTTAATTATATCGGAATCATATTTCAATTGTCTACCAAAATAAGCATTGAAATTTTCTTGTTTGACAATAAAATTATCAAACTCATCAAAGCATTGCCTAGCAGACTTATAGTGAGGGATATCACCTTCATAAAATCTATAGACAGAATTTACCTTTACTACCTGTGTCGGGATATCGGGATCAAGAGGTTCTTCAGTAAATAAGTGATCAAGTTCATATGTTTCTTCGACAGGCGGTAGATTAAGACCATGTATTTCTTCAATAGGAGGTAAATTCTTAACATCTTCAGCTTTAATACCTTTTTCTTTCATAGATTTCTTTGCCTCTTGCATATCTTCATGATTGAGAAATAGAACACCTCTCTTCTTCGGAGTTGGTTTAGGAATAGGATCATTAATTGGAGTAGGAGCTGGCTCAGGAGGTGCCCAATTATTTTCATTTGTCAACATATTATTCAATAGAATTTCAGTTTCATCCGGTGTTCTTTCCCTGAAAAGAGAACCAGCACAACTATCCAGGTAATCTCTGGAAGCATCGGTTAGTCCATTATAAAAGATATCAAGTATTTCAGGTTTCTTAAGAGGATGATCAGGCAAAGCATTAAGTAACTTGAGAAGCCTCCCCCAAGCTTGTGGGAGACTCTCTTCTTTAATTTGCACAAAATTGTATATTTCCCTCAAAGCAGCTTGTTTCTTATGAGCAGGGAAATATTTAGCAGAGAAGTAATAAATCATATCCTGGGGACTACGCACACAACCAGGATCAAGAGAATTAAACCATATCTTAGCATCACCCTTTAATGAGAACGGAAATATTTTGAGTATATAGAAGTAACGCGATCTCTCATCATTAGTGAACAAGGCAGCTATATCATTTAACTTAGTAAGATGTGCCACAACAGTTTCAGATTCATAGCCATAAAAAGGATCAGATTCAACCAAAGTAATTATATCCGGATCAACAGAGAATTCATAATCCTTATCAGGAACACATATAGGTGAAGTTGCAAAAGCAGGATCAGGTGTCATTTTATCTCTAAGTGATTCTTTGTTCCATTTAATCAACAACCTTTTAAGCTCATATCTATCTTTGTGGGCTAAAATATCTAAAGAAGAATCTTTATCAAAATGATAACCTTCAGGAATAACAGGCATATTTTCATCATCACTATCATCATCGTATTCAGTTTCATTAATTTCTCTTTCTCTAGCCCTAGCAATTTGTTCTTCAAGAAATTCACTAAGGGGCACAGTAGTATCAGGCATAGAAGCAGTTTCATCATAAGTATCATGCATAGTAGAAGTGGCATCATCAATAACATGCGACATATCGGAACGAATAACAGAAGCAGGTTTAGGTGTCGCTAGCTTACTCATAACAGAAGGTGAATCAAGTGCAAAGCTAGATGGCAGTTCCTTACCTCCCCTCGTAGTTGAGGGATAAATTGTTGTCTTAGCGTCTTTCAAGTTCTTCATAGTGTCCAACAGATATAAATCCAAGTGACTCGAAGAATAGAGCTATGCTCCCTGGCAACGGCGCCAGAAAAAGGTCTTGATAACCCACAAGTATAGGGGATCGCAACAGTTTTCGAGGGTAGAGTATTTAACCCAAATTTATTGATTCGACACAAGGGGAGCCAAAGAATATTCTCAAGTATTAGCAGCTGAGTTGTCAATTCAACCACACCTGGAAATTTAGTATCTGCAGCAAAGTGTTTAGTAGCACAGTAATATGATAGTGGTGGTAGCGACAACAAAAGTAAAGACAGCAAACGTAATGTTTTTGGTATTTTGTAGTGATTGTAACAGTAGCAGTGGGAAAGTAAATAAGCGTAAACCAGTATATGGAAAACTCGTAGGCACCGGATCAGTGATGGATAATTATGCCTGATGCGGTTCATCATGTAACAGTCATAACATAGGGTGACACAGAACTAGCTCCAATTCATCAATATAATGTAGGCATGTATTCCGTATATAGTCATACGTGCTTATGGAAAAGAACTTGCATGACATCTTTTGTCCTACCCTCCCGTGGCAGCGGGGTCCTATTGGAAACTAAGGGATATTAAGGCCTCCTTTTAATAGAGAACCGGAACAAAGCATTAGCACATAGTGAATACATGAACTCCTCAAACTATGGTCATCACCGGGAGTGGTCCCGATTATTGTCACTTCAGGGTTGCCGGATCATAACACATAGTAGGTGACTATAGACTTGCAAGTTAGGATCAAGAACTCACACATATTCATGAAAACATAATAGGTTCAGATCTGAAATCATGGCACTCGGGCCCTAGTGACAAGCATTAAGCATAGCAAAGTCATAGCAACATCAATCTCAGAACATAGTGGATACTAGGGATCAAACCCTAACAAAACTAACTTGATTACATGATAAATCTCATCCAACCCATCACTGTCCAGCAAGCCTACAATGGAATTACTCACGCACGGCGGTGAGCATCATGAAATTGGTGATGGAGGATGGTTGATGATGACGACGGCGACGAATCCCCCTCTCCGGAGCCCCGAACGGACTCCAGATCAGCCCTCCTGAGAGGTTTTAGGGCTTGGCGGCGGCTCCGTATCGTAAAACGCGATGATTTCTTCTCTTTGATTTTTTCTCTCCGGAAGCGAATATATAGAGTTGGAATTGGCGTCGGAGGGTTTACAGGGGGCCACGAGGTAGGGGGGCGCGCCCAGGAGGGGGGGGCACCCTCGTGGACAGGGTGTGGGCCCCTTGGTCTTCATCTTTGGCGAGGATTTTTTATTATTTTTTCTAAGGTATTCCGTGGAGTTTCAGGACTTCCTGAGAATATTTGCTCTCTGCACATAAAACAACACCAAGGTAATTCTGCTGAAAACAACGTCAGTCCAGGTTAGTTCCATTCAAATCATACAAGTTAGAGTCCAAAACAAGGGCAAAAGTGTTTGGAAAAGTAGATACGACGGAGACGTATCAACTCCCCCAAGCTTAAACCCTTGCTTGTCCTCAAGCAATTCAGTTGACAAACTGAAAGAAAGAAAGAAAAAACTTTTACAAACTCTGTTTGCTCTTGTTGTTGTAATTATGTCAAGCCAGCATTCAAGTTTTTAGCATATATCATAACTAACCACATTTGCAATAATTCTCAGGTCTCATAATTACTCATATCAATAGCATAATCAACTAGCAAGCCATAATAATAAATCTCGGATGACAACACTTTCTCAAAACAACCATAATATGATATAACAAGATGGTATCTCGCTAGCCCTTTCTAAGACCGCAAAACATAAATGCATAGCACCTTTAAAGATCAAGGACTGACTAGACATTGTAATTCATGGTAAAAGAGATCCAATCATAGTCATACCCAACATAGATTAATAGTGATGAATGCAAATGACAGCTGTGCTCTCCAGCTAGTGCTCTTTAATATTAGGGTGATGACTCAACATAAAAGTAAAATGGATAGGCCCTTCGCAGAGGGAATCAGGGATTTGTAGAGGTGCCAGAGCTCGATTTTGAAATAGAGATAAATTGCATTTTGAGCGGTATACTTTCATTGTCAATGTAACAACTAAGAGATGGCGATATCTTCCATGCTAAACAAATTATAGGTGGTTCCCAAACAGAATGATAAAGTTTATACCCCCCTCCACCAACAAGCATCAATCCATGACTTGCCTGAAACAACGAGTGTCTCCAACATACATCAGGTCCCAGGGGGAGTTTTGTTTGCAATTAACTTTGATTTAGTTTGCATAAAGCATGGGACTGGGCATCCCGGTGACCAGCCATTTTCTCGTGAGTGAGGAGCGGAGTCCACTCCTCTTGAGAATAACCCGCCTAACACAAAAGATAAGGACAGCCTTGGTTGACACATGAGCTATTCGAGCATACAAAACAGAATATTTATTTGAAGGTTTAGAGTTTGGCACATACAAATTTACTTGGAACGGCAGGTAGATACCGCATATAGGAAGGTATAGTGGACTCATCTGGAATAACTTTGGGGTTTAAGGGATTGGATGCATAAGCATTATTCCTGCTTAGTATAGGTGAAGGCTAGCAAAAGACTGGGAAGCGACCAACTAGAGAGCGACAACAGCCATGTACATGCATTAAAATTAATAAACATTGGATGCAAGCATGAGTAGGATATAATCCACCATGAACATAAATATCATGAAGGCTATGTTGATTTTGTTTCAACTACATGCGTGAACATGTGCCACGTCAAGTCACTTAAATCATTCAAAGCAGGATACCACCCCATCATACCACATCATAATCATCTCAATAGCATGTTGGTACACAAGGTAAACCATTATAAGTCATAGCTAATCAAGCATGGCACAAGCAACTATGATCTCTAATTGTCATTGCCAACATGTTTATTCATAATAAGCTGAGTCAAGAACGACGGGCTCATCATATTTACAAAAACAAAAGAGGTCGAGTTCATACCAGCTTTTCTCATCTCAGTCAGTCCATCATATATCATCATAATTGCCTTTCACTTGCACGACCGAACGGTGTGAATAATAATAAGAGTGCACGTGCATTGGACTAAGCTGGAGAAGACAATGCAATATGGGCTCTGGGTTAAATCAACATTAAATCATATAAGAGCCACTACAACAATTTAATTATGGTCTTCTCCTACTGACCCCCAAAGAAAAGAAAAGAAAATAAAACTATTTACACGGGAAAGCTCCCAACAAGCAAAAGAAGAACGGGAAATATTTTTTTGGGTTTTCTTTTTAATTACTACTACAGCAAGAAAGTAAATTACTACTAATTTTTTTGGTTTTCTTAAGGTTTAACAAACACACAAGAAGAAAGCAGGAAAAAGAAAATGAACTAGCATGGATATTACAATGAAAGAGTATAAGCACCGACATCTAGCAATGAGTGTGTGTGAACATAAATGTAATGTCGGTGAGAAATATGTACTCCCCCAAGCTTAGGCTTTTGGCCTAAGTTGGTCTATGGCCACGGCTGGCCTGGTGGATATCCATAATAATAGTTGTTGGGGTCGTACTGTGATGAAGAAGGATAGTTGGGATCATATTGTGATGAAGAAGAAGACTCCGACTGCCACTGGCTGACAGTCATCTCAGGATCCCAAGAATAAACAGATTGTCGTGGGGGCTCATTTTGTGGTTCCTGTTCTGGCTCCTCAGTGGCTGCAGGGTTCCGGTAGGCGTGAATAGCCGTCAACGGAACAAGGTACGTGCCTGCAGTCAAATCAAACAAAGAAGGAGCAGGCAATGTAATAGTCTTGGGATGATGTTTATTAAAAAAACAATTGATATTTAAGCTCCCCTGCCCTATTCTTAACAATAAAATCATGTGCTACCATACTTTTATGATCTAGATAAACACGGGGAAGCACCTTTTCTTCCTTCTCAGCATGCCTAATAGGTATGTTAAAATGTGCGGCTAGGCATGTAGCATAAATGCCTCCAAAGATGGGGCCCTTAGTACGGTTCATATTTAACCGTCTGGCAATAATACCACCCATACTAAAAGTGTTATCACTGTATAAACCTTGGAGTAGAATAATTATATCAGGGATACTAAGGTTTCCGCAATTTCCGCGTCCAATTAAACAACGACTAGCAAATAATGCAAAGTAACGTAAAACAGGAAAATGTATGCTAGTGATTCGTGCATCGGAAACCTTCCTCGTTTCTCCTACAGTGATATTATTAATAAATCCCTCCACATCATCATGGTGTGGTTCTTCTTTCTTGCCCTCAAAAGGGACTAAACAAATACGACAGAAATCAAAAAGTGACATCTCCTTATGCTCATCATATAAATGAAATTCCACCGTAGGTGGTGAGTTCCTAGGATGAAAATAAAAGTTTTGCACAAAGGTATTTGTGAGTAAGAGATACTGATCGCATTGGTCGTGGAGGAAAGCGGTGAGTCCTGCATTGTGAGCCAATTCATGAAAATCTTCATAGATACCGGCTGCTCTCAAGAAATCATCAGAAGGCCATTCACACACCAGAATCTCCGCGGTGCGCGGCAAATTATACTTAGGCTTCGGTGCCTTTTCCTTCGAGCTTTGGCTCGATGAGCCCCTCAATAATCTCCTCATCATTTTCTGAAAAATTCTGAAATTTTTAGTAACT